>NC_080487.1:5487500-5625000 GCF_030265055.1 Doryrhamphus excisus | reverse complement strand
ATACATATATATACAGAAGTACATGTACACAAGTATATAAATATATCCATCCACACATCTATATATACACCCATATATACTATGTACACTAGGAAAGTAGGAAAGTCCACAGCCCTGAGGGAAAACGGGCACAGTTCCAGGAAGGCTTGGGGTGCAGGCAGATCCCTGGATCCCCTGGATGTCAGTGAACACGAGTGTTGAGTGATATGTCTGTTCTTGTGATCACGCTTGTCAGGTCGAAGAGCTAAAGATGCAGCTCCACAAGAGAAAGCGCTGCTACGGCGCCACCCCAGGCACCGTGACTCCATCTCCATCTCACCATCCCTCGGTGCTCCATCAGACCATGATGGGCCAGCCCTCCTTCGAGGTCAAAGTAAAGCAAGAGCCCATGTCGCTCTCATCCAGCTGCCCGCTTTCCTCTCCCAAGCACATCAAGACCTCTCCAGGGAACTGCATGGAGGACATGGCGCACTGTAACACCATGCTCCCCAGCATGGGGAACCACTGTGGGCCACAATGTATGGACTCCGCCCCATCCTCTGGCAGCCCGTCCACCATGACGGCATTCCTTAGTCCGCAGGGCTCGCCCCAAGACTCCCCTATTGGAAAGACTTCCGGAAGCCCTCAGCCTTCGTCTCCTAGCAACGCCTACATGCCGTCTCCTTTCCTGGGGAGGGACGGCTGCGGTCATCCAGACTCCCTCTGCAGCCCCAGAGGATGCAGCATGCAGGTAAGGTAGCAACCATAATAACTAATAATCATATGCAGTATTTGCTTTGATGTAATTAAGATGTGCTGGAGGTGTGACAGAAGAGCTCAAGGTGGAGGTGGAACTGCATCAGGGATCAACTCTAAGCCCATTCTTGTTTGCTATGTTGATGGACTCGCTGATAGATGAGCTTAGACAAGAATCTGCATGGACTATGATGCTTGCAGATGACATTGGGATTTGTATTGAGAGTAAGGAACAGGTGGAGGAGATGCTAGAAGAGTGGAGGTTTGCTCTGGAAAGGAGAGGAATGAAGATTATCTGCAGCAAAACGGAGTACATGAGAGGAACCCAAGTGGAAGAGTGAGGTTCCAGGGAGAAGAGATACAGAAGGTGGAGAATTTTAAGTACTTGGGGTCAACAGTTCAGAACAACAGAGATTGTGAAAAGGAAGAATCAAGAATAAAGAAAATAAATCAATCAGTAATAAATAAATAAATAAATATAATAATAATAATAAAACGGCAAATAATAAAAACTTAAGAAACCACATATAGTTGGTGGGTAGACAAATTATTTTTTTCAGATTAAAATGAACAAAGCATTATTAGAGCCCTGTAGACATGACAAAACACGACTATAGTCACATTTATACTCTTTCTATTTACAACATATTGCGCAACTGCAGGGTCTTGAGACACATGCTAACTCGCAAACTAGAGAGCTAGCGACCTAAACGGTAGCCTTCAAGTTATTTCCTTTAAACTTAAATAGTCAAAAACTTACCACTTCCACACGGATAGGGAGGATAACTATTCACAGTTATTTAACCTTTAACATGAACATTAATCAAACGTAATCATTTTTTCTGGGTACATGATACCATACAGCATCCATATCAAACTTGCGCGGGCCGCACTAACATTAAACTTTCATATCAAGGCGGGGGCCTCAAACTAGTGCCGCATGTTTGAGACCACTGGTCTAGAGACAGGAAGCAGAACTGGAAGAAGCAGAGATTAGGATGCTAAGATTTTCATTGGGAGTGACCAGGATGGATAGGATCAGGAAGTAGTAACATCAGAGGTTTACATGTTAGAGGCCTTGGAGATAAAGGTAACAAGGTAACAGTCATATCAATACGCCTGTAGGCGGGCATTCGGGTTTCTAAACCAATCAGTACGTCGATGCTAAGGAATGATAACGACATTGACTTAGTGAGGGAGTGATATTCAAAGCACGATGTAGCCATGTTGGTTAGCAATATCCCATATCAATATATAATGGGTACGCCTATATTACACTTTGACCTTTTCCTGTCACGTAAACAAGCGGCTTCATTCCACATGACTGAAGATACGTTGTCTCTCCTTGCAGGTCCCTCATAAGGGTACGCAGGGGGTCAACTGCTCCTATCCCTCTGAACAGAGAGGCCTTCAGGGACTTTATTACAACACGGCTGATTACGGCCTCACTCAGAACGGCCTCGTCAAACCTGGCAACCTGAATATTCAACCCAAGGTAAACAATATGAGGGGATGATGAGCTCATAGATCTGATAAGAATAGGTCAGATAAGACTCCAATGAGACCATATGTGAGGGTTCTTCTCCTGCCTGTGATGCTAACGACCGCTGGTACCTTCCCCAGAGCTTACTTAAAGAACAGCAAGATATTCTTTTCTTGTGTATGTATTTATATGATTTACAGCCAATGTGTCTTTCTTACAGCAGCTGACGAGAAGTCAGCAGATGGATGAACTTCTGGATGTTCTCATAGAGAGTGGAGGTGAGATATAATAAACCCATACTTGTAAATAACATTCATCCATTTGAGTCTAAACTTAGTCGCCCGCCCTTCTGGCACCCTATCATGGCGGACCTTTTAGCTCCATGCTATACTTCGCTCTGTTCCTAAGTCTGCAGTACTTGGTACGAACACCAATAAAGTGCTATTGGTGGACCCAGTATTAGACATACTGTAAGTATCAGCAGACAAGTATTATGATGGTGTATTATTAGTCCTACATACTGTATGTACTGTAGTATATTCCACACTGGTCACTAGTGTTACCGTATCTTGCACTGAATGATGTCAGCCGGGGATGCAGAGTGAAAAAAAAACTTCTCCCACTCCATGTGGAAGTGGTCCCCACTCACTTTGATAGTCTTACGTTTGGAGTAAATAAAATGGAGTTTGGAGTAAATAAAACTTGCTATGCTTAAGTTTCTTGTGTCCCTGCAGAGATCCTGTCTCCTGCATGTTAGAGTTGCACGACTAAGCTAGCGTCAATCAAGCTAGCAGTGTCTATTGTTTTACAGATGCACGTGAATATCACAGCATCCATCTTTTTCTTAACGCCATGCGATTGAAGCGATCTTCTATAACCAAAGTCTTCTTCCCAGGGTACCCCAGCCTCCTTGTTCCGAGGTTCCACCGTCACTATGAGCACCAGGCACCCCCCCAGCTTCATTACGACCACCTGGAGACTCTGCTGGGTCCAGTAAGCCGGGGAGCGGAAGGAGCCTCTCTCAAGATGGCCACCGAGGACGGACAGCGAGATGATGAAGGGAACAGAGACAGCGAAGTGTACAGCGGCCCCCACGACCACCAACGCCACCCTCACCATCCCCAGCAGGACAAAGTCGGGACCAACAGAGACCTGGTGGACACGTCCCTCTCGCCGCTCAACAAGGTGTCCGCCGTCCCTGAAGTGCAGGGGATGGTTAGCATGGCGTTCAGTGAGACGCCGTGGGAGACCATGGAGTGGCTGGACCTCACGCCGCCGACCTCCACCACGGCGTTCAATGTTCCAACGCCAAGCATGCCCAGCATCTTCAACACGGAGTTCCTGGATGTCAGCGACATGAACTTGAACTCTGCAATGGACCTTCACCTGGAGCACTGGTGAACGCTGACACGTTGGCTTGCTAGCAAACCAAAGCGAATACACCAAGCTTTTCTATCCCACGCAACCCGCTCTGCTGGACCCCAGCTGGACCCCAGGATCCGTGTAGAAGTCCTGGGGGACCCGAGTCAATGGAAGGTCATTCAGCTATTTGAAGTAAAAGCATTGTCCTGGGATGGGATGCCCAAATAACAACAACGTCTCCGAAGAAGGTCAAATAGCCCGAAATCTTCATTAATCACTTCTTTCATCCATGGACAAACATCACAAACTGCTTTGGCCTTCTGGAAGGCCTCATTGGATTGACAATGACTGACAATGGATATGATGAACTAACCACACTAACCTACCAGAGTATTTGGGCCACTCCGGAAAACAAACATCAGCTTCCACAACAAAACCTACCACTTTAAAAATGTGGTACTTTTACCAGAATAAAGCGGTACTACTAGGGGGATAAAGCGGTAATGCTAGGGTGATAAAGTGGTAATACTAGGGGAACAAAGCGGTAATACTAGGGGGATAAAGTGGTAATACTAGCGGTAATACTGGAGGAATAAAGCAGTAATACTCGGGCGCTAAAGCGGTACTACTAGGGGAATAAAGCGGTACTACTAGGGGGATAAAGTGGTAATACTAGGGGGATAAAGCTGTAATACTAGGGGGATAAAGTGGTAATACTAGGGGGATAAAGTGGTAATACTAGCGGTAATACTAAGGGGAATAAAGCGGTAATGCTAGGGGGAATAAAGCGGTAATACTAGGGGGAATGAAGCGGTAATACTAGGAGGATAAAGTAGTACTACTAGGGGAATAAGCGGTAATACTAGGGGAATAAAGCGGTAATACTAGGGTGATGAAGCGGTAATACTAGGGGGATAAAGCGGTAATACTAGGGGGATAAGGCGGTAATACTAGCGGTAATACTGGAGGAATAAAGCGGTAATACTAGGGGGATAAAGCGGTAATACTAGGGGCATAAAGCGGTACTACTAGGGGGATAAAGCGGTAATACTAGGGGGATAAAGCGGTAATACTAGGGGGATAAAGTGGTAATACTAGGGGGATAAAGCGGTAATACTAGGGCGATAAAGCGGTACTACTAGGGGGATAAAGCGGTAATACTAGCGGTAATACTGGAGGAATAAAGTGGTAATACTAGGGGGATAAAGCGGTAATACTAGGGGGATAAAGCGGTAATACTAGGGTGATAAAGCGGTAATACTAGTGGGGTAAAGCGGTAATGTCGATAGAATATGAAGGAACGTCACTGTGCACCTTTGGCCTTAACCCATGCAGTATGTCACACCACGCTTTGGCCTTCTAGAATGTGCCTGTAGAAATGTCTGGCGTTCTTTTGAGGGAGCTTTTTTTTATCACCGCTTTCTGTTCTTTAGAATATTTAACCGAGTGGCATTATTCCGAATAATGCCTTTGAAGCTTTCCATTGGCTGAAATTGTAAAGACCTACTTATGACCAAAATCAGATCATCTACATCATGTCCACTATTCCATCCATGCATATTTCCCCAACTGTATATATTTATGTCATCTCTATTTTTCTAAATACTTTTGTCCTAAAAAAAAAACAAAGCCAGCTGTTATATCTCCAGGCCGAGTCCATGTATTTATTCCTGTTTGTACTGTTTGATGTATTTATAGCGACATTCCTTTCTATAGTTAGCGGTCCAGGCTTCTTATGGACTGAAAAGGAAAGTCCGGTGCTGCAAAATGAGCACAGACGTCATGCAAAGTGAAATAACCACTTTGGAATGAAAGCTGGGGCCTTCATAAAATGTCCAGTACTAGCACTTGTCAATAATAAATGGAAGAATGATGGAGAATATGGACGCCACGTGTCTTTGTGCTACTCGCCTGGTTGCCGCCACACGCTTGCACCACTTTGTCCTGGGCTCACCGGTCCCATCGGCCATGTTTCTTATCCGTCATTTGTAGGATTCCTTGTGGGGCGAAGCCATTTGATGCTCTGGACTGGTTGTGGTAACAAGGAAATACACGCAGCCATCTTTGCTTAGCACACAAAGGATCTTGCTAGGACGACGGCACCTAAAGCACCCACTCATCCGGTCCTTAAAGTGGACCTCTACGTGAAGTTACAATGTTGCATTCTCCTGCTAAAACAATGCCAAAGTTTCAAATAATCACCTTTGCACATTACATATCCCTTGTGATGTCACAGTGAGCCCGACTTCCTCATATGGGCGTGCCCGGGAATAAGCAGTTTGTGACCAATCACAGCGCAGTGGGCGTGCCTAGAGGCGGGGCCATGAGTGGCTTAGGGTTAGGGTTAGGAAACAGGGCATTTTGAGGAGTCCAAGGAAATCCAGCTGGAATAGGTACAGACTGTGGAAGATCTAGAAGGCTTAGTGTGCGGCTTACGGTGTGAAGCCGCTCTATAGAAGTCCACAACTAAATACAAAAGGTCATAGGTCCCCTTTAAGAACTGCAAGGAGAGAGGTTCAGTTGTTGTTTGGTCTAGAGACAGTGCCACAGAGGAAAAGACAGGAAGCAGAACTGGACGTAGCAGGGATGAGGATGCTGAGGTTCTCATTGGGAGTGACCGGGATGGATAGGATCAGGAAGAAGTACATGAGAGGGACATTACATGTTAGAGGCCTTGGAGATAAGGTCTTGGAGAAGTCAAAGAGGCCAGACTGAGATGGTTGGGACATGTCTGCTGCCAGGTAGGTGGCGTAGAGGAAGACCAAAGAGGAGGACATGGGGGTAGTTGGTGTGAGAGAGACAGATGCAGAAGACAGGGTTGGATGGAGATTGGTTTGCTGTGGCGACCAATGAACATAGACAAGCCCAAAGAGAAAGAAGGAGGAGGATAGAGGTTCAGTTGTTGTGAAGAGGTTTTCAGGCCGCCCAAGAAGGTCCAGCTTTACTGCATCTGAAAAGTGATCAAGTAGCGGGGTGGGGGCGCCAACCATGCAGTGGGAGCACAGTCGTGGATAAAGACCTGTACCAAAGCCACCTCACAGAGCAACTTCTCTCAACTTTTAGTGCCTTTTTCCCAAGACGAAGATGAAAACACTGAAAGCAGCCAACTGTGTGAAAAGCATCAAAACCTTAGTGGGTGGGGCCAGGACTTTATACCGTACGTTAAATTTGCTGTGAATGCTGGGAGTCAACCCGAACAGTCCAACCCTGAGAACACACAAACCTGCGTGGCTCTTTACCAATGTTTTATTCACAGGTTCATTCGCCGATTTGCTTTTACAATCCAACTAAACATGTGAGGATTTTTAACACTTGCCTTGCGTCCCTTTCCTTGTTCAGTAACCCAAAGGCGGCCGAGAGTACAAATATACAATCTGATGAACACAAACGAAATGTTTTGTTTTGCTGTGAAACGGCTAGACCATAGAAGAAAAAGAAAAAGTACATTTCTATTATTTTAGTCAGGTGTGAAGCATATGTGCAAAAAGCCACGCCCCTTACTGGCATCAGCAGATATGCTCTATGCCGTCACTGATGATATTATGCAATACAGTCATGTGACCATCAGGGAAAAATATACGTGGCGCATGTCCCCCATAAGCATGGTCAGTATTATCTTGGTGATGTGGACCACGCAATGCCTCCCTACTAAGTGGCGGTGGCGCGGGACTAGGGTGAAGGGGGGGGTATCTCCGCTGGACTTTAGACACTCCCTGTGCAAAATGCACTCCCTTTCCTGTTACATATACATGAACATGACCCAGCTATAAGCCATCCATCACTGACCTGGCTGGGTTAGACGTTGACATCAGTTTCTTCTGGCGCTGCATTTCTTAGCATTCATGTTTCCTCTTCATACTAAGCTGACAAAACCAGCAAAAGAAAGAACAAAAGCATCATTACACCTTTAGTAAGACAGGATACCTTGGTAAAAGCAAAGCTTGTATAGCGCTCAATTTTATCAAAAACAAAACAAAAACATGATTGGAACATTAGGTCAGTGTGGTGTTCAGACGGTGAATGATGAATATAGCCTACAGCGGGGGTGTCCTAACATTAGGTCAGTGTGGTGTTCAGAGGGTGAATGATGAATATAGCCTACAGCGGGGGTGTCCTAACATTAGGTCAGTGTGGTGTTCAGAGGGTGAATGATGAATATAGCCTACAGCGGGGGTGTCCTAACATTAGGTCAGTGTGGCGTTCAGAGAGTGAATGATGAATATAGCCTACAGCCGGGGTGTCCTAACATTAGGTCAGTGTGGTGTTCAGAGAGTGAATGATGAATATAGCCTTCAGCGGGGGTTTCCTGACATTAGGTCAGTGTGGTGTTCAGAGAGTGAATGATGAATATAGCCTACAGCCGGGGTGTCCTAACATTAGGTCAGTGTGGTGTTCAGATAGTGAATGATGAATATAGCCTACAGCCGGGGTGTCCTAACATTAGGTGAGTGTGGTGTTCATAGAGTGAATGATGAATATAGCCTACAGCGGGGGTGTCCTAACATTAGGTCAGTGTGGTGTTCAGAGAGTGAATGATGAATATAGCCTACAAGCGGGGGTGTCCTAACATTAGGTCAGTGTGGTGTTCAGAGAGTGAATGATGAATATAGCCTACAGCGGGGGTGTCCTAACATTAGGTCATTGTTGTGTTCAGAGGGTGAATGATGAATATAGCCTTCAGCGGGGGTTTCCTGACATTAGGTCAGTGTGGTGTTCAGAGAGTGAATGATGAATATAGCCTACAGCCGGGGTGTCCTAACATTAGGTCAGTGTGGTGTTCAGAGACTGAATGATGAATATAGGCCACAGCGGGGGTGTCCTAACATTAGGTCAGTGTGTGTCTATTATTATTATCATTACCAACTAAATTGACTTGTTAAATAGTGTTTTTCCTATTATGAATATTTCATTCCCATATTAAAACATTTTCCCCAAACTAATTCCAAAAAAATCCAATCCCTTTCCTTAAATCACAACTTAATTTGTTATTGTTTGTTTTTCATAATGGTATGAGTTTTTTTTTTAATTTCTAGAATATGAAGTAAAAATGACAATGTTCCATTATACTTGAAAAAGTATGTCTATTTCTCAGTAGATTGCAACTTTTGACTGTTAAAATGACTGATTTTGCAGTTTTGGGTTGTATTTCTTGTTAAATGGTATTATTATTATAGAATGTGCCGTGGGCCAATAAAAACACAGCCACGGGCTGCAAATGGCCCCCAGGCTGCACTTTGGACACCCCTGCTTTACAGCTATGTGGGTACTTGGTTGTTCCGTGTGATCCCGCTGCGAGGACACACACACACACACACACACACATACAGAATGTGTTTGCAGGTTCTGTCTCCAGTCAGAGGCACTCGCTAGGATTAGCTTAGGTGGTGTTAGTCGACAACAATCTCTCCATTTAGGAGTTTTCAAAAATATCCATCCATTGCCAAGTTCAAGTCCTGGGAAGACATGTGGACCAGGTCCTTGCCGTTTGTTCCTCCTCTGTGGTGTTTGCCTCGAGAGTTGGCATCCACATCACTCTGAAAGTCCAGAGAGACTACCCGGATACAAAGTTTCTTCCCTGTTAATTTTTTGCCATGCTCTTTCGGGCAGAGTCTTGTCGGCGGGAAGGGAAGTAAATCCGTCCCTTCCAGATCATGAAAAAAGGGGCGGTGGTGGTGGAAAAAAAGAAGAAGAAAGAAAAGAGGCTGTGCTGTGGTGTCATATTTTGTCATCGGTCATCTCCAGGAATTGGGCATAGACGTCCCTGGAACACTCCCCCTTCTGGTTGAACAGGAACTTGTAGTAGCTGCCATCAGCACAGATGGCTGCAAAGAACCAGAGCAAGAAAGCTTCTTTACTGTGTACATGCATGCACCCCAACGTTAGCATTGACAAAATACTCACTGTCTGCAGTACTATCACAGTATTATACTCTTTATTCTAGTCTCTGCGGTACTGTCACACTATTATACTCTTTATTCTACTCTCTGCAGTACTGTCACACTATTATACTCTTTATCGTAGTCTCTGCAGTACTGTCGCACTATTATACTCTTTATCGTAGTCTCTGCAGTACTGTCACACTATTATACTCTTTATTCTAGTCTTTGCAGTACTGTTATACTCTTTATTCTAGTCTCTGCGGTACTGTCACACTATTATACTCTTTATTCTAGTCTTTGCAGTACTGTTATACTCTTTATTCTAGTCTCTGCAGTACTGTCACACTATTATACTCTTTATACTAGTCTCTGCAGTACTGTCACACTATTATACTCTATTCTAGTCTCTGTGGTACTGTCACACTATTATACTCTTTATCCTAGTATTTGCAGTACTGTTATACTCTTTATTCTAGTCTCTGTAGTACTGTTATACTCTTTATTCTAGTCTCTGCAGCACTGTTATACTCTTTATTCTAGTCTCTGCAGCACTGTTATACTCTTTATTCTAGTCTCTGCAGTACTGTTATACTCTTTATCCTAGTCTCTGCAGTACTGTCACACTATTATACTCTCTATTCTAGTCTCTGCAGTACTGTCACACTATTATACTCTTTATACTAGTCTTTGCAGTATATGACATTGTTAGCTGTTTGTCATCCGATCTTGTGACAGTGACCCCCCCCCCCCAGCCAAGCCAACCTAATGTGTTCTCACCTATGACGGCGTTGGGCTCCGTCCCGAAGGCACACAAGCAGGGGGAGCCTGAGGGCAGCTGGAACCTGGAGAAGCTCCACTTGGAGCTGAAGTATTTTGGAAGAAAGCTGGCTGATGCCAAACTGCAGCGAGAGATTAAGGGATGTTATATGGACATACACTAGCGCTCAAAAGTTTGGGATCACTTGGAATTTGTTTGTTTTCCATGGAAATACAGCAAATGAACATGGCATGGTGTCCGAGTTAGAAATAATCATTGCGGCGCTGCAATGAAGCCCGCATCCTCTGGGCTCTGGCTCCCTCTGGTGGACAGCAGCAGCACTGCAGTGTCATTTTCTATGCTCTCTGTGCTCCTCCAATCAAAGAACATGCATAATGGGAATACTTTAAAAATGTTGTTTTTTCATATTTAACTCTTCAGAGGTATAACCGTTCAGTGTTACGTTTCTGTGTGATGAGATGACATTGTGAGCCAGTTTGTTATATTGAGTAATACGCGAATATTAACATGAATAGCATTAATTAGCATTTAATAATGAATGTCTCTTGATTCTTGATACTAACTGGATGTTTGTGGGGAAGGGCTTCGTTAAAAAGGTTCGGAATGGCTGCTTTAACACGTCTGCACCATCATCATCATTATCATGTGAAACTGATTCTCCCACTGATGAACAAGGAGTCACCGGGCTGATGTAGCAAAGGAAAGAATGCTTCCGTACGCCAAGTTAAGATGATTCAGATAAACAAACCTGGACTGCTTGTTCCTCTTTGCGTCTTCGGCTGCAAAGATGTGCACTGTGCCATGGTCACTGGACACGCAAATGAGGGATGCGTCTTGGTTGAAATTGATGCTTTGAAAAGAAAGATTGAGAAGAGAAATAAGAGAATAAATACACGCTAGTTCGAGAAGACTCGGGTGCAGACTTGGAATTGGAACTGAACTTGATGGGGTTTTTTTTGTTCCTTCATATAAAAGATGCAATCCAGAGTTAGAGTTAGCTTCAATTCCACCCAAAGCAGAAGGGATACTGATGACTCGTCTGAATGCAGAATCTGGCTATTCCACTGATGAATAAATCCACTGAGAAATCTCCTTTCCTTCAGAACTACTGCTAGTTGTTGAAATAGAGAAAATAAACCATTCAAGATGGTTTAGCTTGCCGTGGGAGCACAATTTGGTAGTGGACAGGAAGTGATGTTGTGAGTATTTATTATTATTTTTTTTAATTATGATTATTATTTGTTGTTGTTATTTTTATTGTTAATTGTGATTATTATTATTACTGAAACCAGCAGGATAAGCCTGTTGTTCAAGTCTAGCACTTGTCTGACTGAACAATTACTGACACCTAGTGGCCAATGTAAAATATTACATTCTCCCAGTTGAATGGTGGTACTGTGTATTTTAGTTTAGACATTTTTATGCTTGGAAATGCTAAATATGGGGGTAATGTATTTTCTTTTGACTGATAATACGTCATAGTCAACCATGAAACAGTGATAGTTGTGATGTCATTATTCCAAAATGGCAATAGAGTGAATGTATTACTCTAGTCCCTTACTGAACTGACCATTTGGTAACACGGCCATCACAGTTTGGCGTGACATTGAAACAATTTGGATGTTTTGGATACAAAAGTGAACCATAAAGTGGATACGCCTCAAAGCATCGCATGTGGACTCCATTGTAAAGCTCATGGAACAACTGACACCACATTATGGAGATAGGATCTGCACTTGTACTTAAGCTCACCAGTAAATGTTTGCTGTCTGAGAGCCTCGTCTCAGTTCCTGTATGAGCTGGCCCGCTGATGTGTCAAAAATTCTGATAAGGGTCCCCTGCGGACGACAACACACACGTTAGGTCACTGTGCAGACGACAACAACGGAAAAGAAGGACGGCTTACAGCTTTGGGCCTACCTTCTCCGACGCGGTAGCTATTCTGGTCCCCTGGAGGTTGAGGGCGATGCAGCACAGGGAGCCCTCGTGGGCTGGGATATCAACCGGGGGCTTCTCTGTGTTTGCCAGGTCTACGATTTGAACATGGCCTGAGTGGGTCCCGGGAAAGGCCAGAAGAGAATTGTTGCTGTTGGGACACAGCACACACAGTCCTGTGGAAAGACAGGGATTTGGGTACGTGTGAGCGTTTCGTGCTTGCACTCATTTACTACCTTGACGTGGACACAATATTCCCGTATTTGGAAATAAGAAGAATACGAGGAAATAGACGCAAACGTGTTTCATGTCAGTAAAAATGGCTTCTACTGTCACCATCTCAAGAATAAGGAGGGCATGACCATGTCAATGCCTGACAGAAAATGACTATTTTCGGCAGATTTGGGCTTTTATTGCGTGTATAACTTTTGATCAGGTGAAAAACAACCTATTTGACTTTATTCTAATTCTTAAAGGTCCTCATTCAGGTGCACAATGCATATGCATCTAATAATAAACAGCAGTCCAATGTTACAAGCAATATTATATTCTATAATATACTATTTTTCCACAGGCCTTAAGATTTAGATGAGGGCTGTATGTGGTTTAGCATCTTGGTGTGGGCATCCTGGTGCCTTCCTCGTCTTCTCGAGTGTGTGTCCCTATTTTAGCTTTATTTTGGCAACAAACCACGGGCCATCACCCTACCAACGACTGACCTTTGGGATTGTAGCAGGTCTCAAACACGTGTAGCTGGTGGGGGTTGTGGGTAAAGGTGAACACTTTGATCATAGAGTCCAGGACCACCACGATTCTGTCCAAACAAAAAAAGGTACAACAATGACATGTGCTGTTGTCAAGCGAACATGACGCATCTAAAGGCATCGAGTGATGCATTCTGAAAAGGAAAAACAAACATTATGTCAGAAAACGAGCCAACCCATCACTAGATTCTCAATTAAACGCTGCACATAACAGTTGTGGTGGGTGGGGCTTGGTGTCGTTGTCATTGTCTAATTTGCATAATGCAAATAGAAGTGAGTAAGAATACAAACTTGGTAAGAGAATATAAAGGGGGGCTATGCCAATGGGACACGTGTGAGGCGAAGGATGAGGAATGAAGCTCCTGCTGCTAAGTGTGCCTTCCCTGCCACTCAGAACATACAACATAGAACATAGAACACGCACATCCCGGTATGTTTCGCTTTGCATCTTTAACAATGTGTGAGAATTGTTACATGGTAACAACCATGGTGCACTTGAGTGAGACACCACACATTTTATGATCACAAACACGTACTGAAGTGGAATAGGCTGGATAGCACCATGATTTCTCTTTTAAGGGGAGTTTGGAGGTGGTTGGTTTTTCCTGAGCTCTGGACTTACATGGGGGTGTCATGAGACAGTACACGAGACAGCATGATGCACGAGATTGGATCTACGAAGTTTTAAGGTTACTTTAATACAAGTACAAGGTAATAATAATAAATATAACATTGTATTTGTATAGCGCTTTTCAAAGTACTCAAAGACACTTTACAGTGTAAAATAAAGTTGAGTTAAAAACAGAGTAGAAAATTAAAATACAACATTCATTCATTCGGAGCTAAAAACAAGGCTAAAGGCGGGGCACAGAAGTCAGGTATAAAAAGGTGGCATTTGAGTTGCTTTTTGAAGGTTGGAAGGTCAGGGCAAGCACGGAGTGAATGGGGCAAATAATTCCAGAGGGTGGGGGCAGCAATGGAGAAGGCTCTGTCTCCCCAGGTTGGGAGCTTGGAGACTGAGGAGGAAGGGGATGCGGGGGGTTGTTTGGAGGGAGCAGGTCTATGAGGTATAGGGGGGTCAAATTGCGGAGAGCTTTGTAGGTGATGAGAAGGACTTGGGAATCCAGTAGAGGTTTTTGAGGCGGGCAGCGAAGTTCTGAATATATTGTAGTTTATTGAGGGTTATGGATGGTGTACCGTAGAGAATACTGTTGCAGTAGTCCATTCTGGACGTGATCAATGCATGGATCGGGGATTCAGCGGCAGAGAATGTAAGTGATGGACGGAGTTGGGCTATGTTCTTAAGATGGAAGAATACAGTCCGGGTTAATTGTTTGACATGAAGTTCAAATGAAAGGGTCTAGGAGGGTCTAGGAGGATGCCAAAGTTGGGGATGAGGGGGGTGGCGCTGTCCAGTTGGAGACAAAAGTCATGGGTGGATTTTGGGATGTTTTGGGGACCAATGATGATTATATCTGTTTTGTCACTGTTATGTATATGATACCTCCTCATTTAGTTTCTAAATAGACTAAGCACTCTAGTACTTAGTATTTCTTAGTATTGTAAGAATATGACAAGTAATCTCAATTGGAGATGGGTGGGGTCACCTGTCACGTCGGAGCTTCACCGCTTTGACCTCTGTGGAGAACTCAATCTCAATGACCGTCTTCTTCTTCAGGTCATCCCAGATCATCACTACACGGATGTCAAAAGAGAACATTAAGATTCTAAACTAGCAAGCACTAAGCAAGAACCTGTCACACTGGAAGGTTCTGTTAAAACCATACCTTTATTGGTTGGGTACTTGGGTTTCTTCCCCCCCCCCACGAGAGCGAGGTAGTTACACCTGAAGAGCATCTCCACATGGCCGACCCCGCCCTCCAAGAACTCTGAAAGTAGACAGAAGTGTGATCTTTTCCATCCGAGTGAAAAGAATGTTGGTTAGATTAAGATCATGTTAGCCTCATAATCACGTCTCTGGCTCAGAGGACTGACGCAGGATTCCACACCTCCCACTCAACCATCAGCATGGAAAGCCGCCCCACGCCCACAGCACAACATACTTTCACAAGTAACCCTGGACAAGGTTGTGCTGAGCAATAGATTTCACAAATGACTGGAGGGGACAGTTCCTCTTTCTCCCCACTGATGGTGTGTGCCAATACGCTCCACGTGCATCCTGAGTCATTCAAACAAACCTCCTTACCGAAAACCTTCCTGGATGCATCACCTTGGTTGGAACCACCCTTCCAGGGACCACATACAAAAAGCATTGCAGATTTTCGGTCACAATTGTGAATAAGCGGGAATATACTGCACCTTGTTTCTCCTTCTCTTTAAGAGGATCCGTGTTGTAAACCCGAAATCCATTCTCCATCCCACAGGCAAAGCACCCTGCAGAGAGACACGCTTTCATGACAATTCCGAGTACAGTCGCCACTTGGCATTCCATTCCAACATTGTGCACTTACTCTATCACGTTTTTGCAAAAATGTTCTAATAAATGATCGCTGTTTAGTGGGTGACTACGATCTATTGGTTTAAAATATATACTTAAGCACATGTTTATGTATTATTGGACTAAGTTATGCATTTTCAAGTATAAGAATGAATAAATGAAGTAAAAGTCAAACAGTTATTAAAAAATGTTTCTGAAGTGTAGTCTCCACAGGCCACTAGGTGTCACTAGTAACACACGCACCAGACTTGACTAACAGGCTTTTATTGCAGGCTAACACAATTATCGACATACATCATCTTACAACACTTACTCAAGCGAAAACTTAACTCTGACGTCACTTCCTGTCCACACGATCAGAAGACATGTTTGTGTTTTAAAGGCTTATTTTATCGGATTATATCAACTATATGAATATATCTACTATATGAGGTACCTTTGGTGTGCTAGTTCATGTCTAGAGGGCTCTAAAACCGTAAACCAGATTTTAGGCTCTAGCTACGTAAGTATTTGATTTAAAAATACGAAAATAGCGATAAACCACCAATCTGTAACGAAGTAGAGTAATGAATCATAAATGTGTGTGTGTGTGTATAAACGGACGAATTGAGTATCATTCATACTTAGAGGTCCGCCTAGCATTACCGTAATCACTGTAGACAAGTGGAAAGAGCATTCCTTAAAAAAAATAAGGATGACCCTATAGCCCACTTCAGGTATTAATGGCTAATGTGGACGTAGACACTTAATTGGTTAAGAACACGCTACCTATACGCAATGCTACAATAATGGAGAAAAAAACATACAGTGTAGGGCACGACTTCGGAACTGTCAAACTTGGCAATGCTAACAGCTCGTTAGCTCGCTAGAGGTAGCAGTAGCTGTTCCACGGCGTGAATATATTGTCGTTTGCATCCATTACCATGACAGTACTAAAATTGTGCATGCCAAAAGCTTATTTAAGTGCCTCGACTAACATTAAACTAACTAAGATTAAACTCGAGTGTATGGCCACTCACTCTACAATCGCAACTTCAAGAGCTAGCAAGAATAAGTTAGCCCTGGCTGGCTAACAGTAAGAAGACGGTTGGCGTTGCAAGCTAACGGTTCCATTGGTAGTCGTGGCGGCTTTCGGGTGTTCCTGACTTATGGGAGTCAATTTACTAGCATTTACATAACATGTTAGGCTCCGAGAAGGCGTCGCGTCAACAAGGTTAGCCTAGCGTCCGTGGTACTATGTGGGGGAAGAGGAATAACAAGCAAGCGTCACTTCTCACCATGGTCCTGGTTAAATCCAGCGTAAAGGAGCCCGTTTCCTTGTGGATTGGACAACAGAGAATTCATTGTTTCTCCAAAAGCGAACCAATCCCAATGAAGTTGTTAGGGAATTATTCAACAACTGCTGCTTGATCAGCAAGCTAGCTGGCTGGCTAACGTCATCATTTCCCCAGTCCGCTGTGTGGAAGAAACGATACAACCGACTGGTTCCTGTTGGCCTGCGTGTCAAATCAATGAGAGGTTGCCTTTGCACTTTCACATTACACGTGTTATTTGTGACAATACATGATTGACAAAAACACCTAAAAAAGTCGCTTGAATGGAAATGAGCTACATGTGAATGATGGCGTTGCGTGGGGTCATCAAAAAGTCCAACAAACAAGCATTTAGTGTGTGAAAAAAACAACTAATTGATTTCTTTGTCCTGGTGTTTTGTGATTACAATCCTGATGAAGTAGAAGGCAAAAATTACAAAATCAATCGATATTGACATTTTTCGTGTAAAAAAATAATAGTATCAATATTGCTATCGCCAATAGGTAGAGGCAGCCGCGCCTTCTAAGTGCGCCGTGGCCTCTAGGGGGCGCCAAAAGTCGGGGAGAAGTCATCTTGGCTCCCCTTGAGTTAGCGGTTTACGGGGGAATTTTACCTATGTTTGCGTACATTCTGCGGTTAGCGTACAATATGGCGTCTTGTGTTAACATACTGCAGGAGTCAAACGTTTTTAAAGTTTGTTTTTAATAACAAAACGTCCCTCTATGTTAGCATCCGGTTAGCTAGCTAAACAAAAGGGCACCTGTCATAATGTCTCAAACACCTTATAGTTTACATGCATGATACCATAGGTTACAATATCACCCGCTACTACTGGAGAGCTGCTAGCTGCTGGT
Source organism: Doryrhamphus excisus (assembly GCF_030265055.1). Classification (NCBI taxonomy): domain Eukaryota; kingdom Metazoa; phylum Chordata; class Actinopteri; order Syngnathiformes; family Syngnathidae; genus Doryrhamphus; species Doryrhamphus excisus. The sequence goes on along the minus strand of NC_080487.1, from coordinate 5,607,438 downwards.
GCTCAGGTCCAACATGTGTCCTCTGTGATAGGTCGTAAGATTGGAAAAGGGTGGAACAGTTTGGGTTGAATGGTTGCAGAATGTTGCATCAGTAAATGGCACTCGTTCATTCTGGGGTTCTCGCTTTACGAAAACTGCCAGTGTTACTTTTGCTTGTGAATTGTGGTGATTGCCAAGAGTGGCTTCAGTACCTGGGGTCAACAGTTCAGAACAACAGAGATGGAATGGGTGGAGGAAGACAAAGAGTTTCAGCTAAAATGAAAGGAAAGGTATCCAAAACTGTGGTGAGACCAGCCGTGTTGTTTGGTCTAGAGACAGTGCAACTGAGGAAAAGACAGGAAGCAGAACTGGAGGTAGCAGAAATGATGATGCTGAGGTTCTCATTGGGAGTGACCAGGATGGATAGGATCAGGAACGATTACATGAGCGGGCCATTACATGTTAGAAGCCTTGGAGATAAAGTCAGAGATAGTTGGGACATGTCCAGAGGAGATATAGTGAATATATTGAGATGCCAGCTAGGAGCTGTGGAGGAAGACCAAAGAGGGGGTTCATGGATGTAATGAAGGAGTTGGTGTGAGAGACAGATGCAGAAGACAGGGTTGGATGGAGGAGATTGATTTGCTGGAGGGAAAAGCCCAAAGAGGAAGAAGAAGAAGCCAAGAGTGGCTTCAGGCTCGCTTTTCTCTACATCCAGAATGTGCAACCTTGCAATCCAAGATGGCTGATGTGTGATGGGCCACAAATGAACAACACATTTCCAAGTAACTAGACAATCAAAATGAAGTTGGACTTGTTGAAGAAAACATTTATTCCCAAAGCCATTGTTTTATGGTGTGTACATACTACTCTTATGTAGAACTACAGCAAATGTCTGTAAAAATACACTTAGATTATTAGAAGCCTTTTAATTTTCCCCAACTGTCACTCCTTTTCATAAGCAAGATTTTTGTTAAACCCATCAAAGTCTTTCATGCCCACCCCAAGGAAGAACTATGTGGAACTATGGATGCACAAGCCTGCGGTGTCTTTTAAGGCCGTGTAAACTAGAAAAAGCTTTGTTACAGACAGCACAAACATACGGTCTCTCTCCGGTGTGGGTCCGCATGTGCAGCGTGAGAAAGCACGACTGGACGAAACCCTTTTCACAGATGCCACACTTAAAGGGCCTTTCTCCCGTGTGGTACCTGCGATGGATCTTGAGCTCTGCGGCGGATCGGAAAGACTTGTCGCAGTCATCGCACTTGAAAGGCCTTTCGCCCGTGTGAATCAAAGTGTGCCTGACCAGGGCGTCTTTACCAAAGAAACCCTTTCCGCAATGCTCACATGGGAAGCGCATGCCTTTGTGATGGAAGTTATCGTGTTTCAGAAGGCATCTCCTGGAGGTGAAGCTCTTCTCGCACTGTGAACACGCAAACGTGGGCAGGGCTTTGTCGCTCAGCGGTTCGCCAGAGTGGTGCACGCGTTCCACGTGCCTCGTCAGAGTGACGCCGTGACGGAATTTCTTGCCGCACTCCCAGCAGAGGAAGGGATACTCCTTTGTGTGCTTTTTCTGGTGCTCCAGAAGATCGGAATAGGATCGGAATCTTTTTGTGCAGTGCGGGCACTGAAACGGTTGGTAGCCGGTGTGTTTCCACTCGTGTCGGATGAAACGCTTCAAACTGGCAAACGTCATCTGGCAGTGGGTGCACGTGAAGGGCTCGGTGGGATTGTGGACGTCGATGTAGTGCTTGTGCAGCGACTTGAACACGGGGAAGTTCTCCTCGCACTGGTTGCACTGGAAGGGCGTGTGCGATTCCTTGTGCATGGCCAAGGCCTCAGAGTCGCGCACCAGTTTCATGCACACCTCGCAGTAGAGCGGGTTGTGCGTTTGTTTGTGGGAGTCCAACGTGGATTTGTACTTGAAAGCCTTGTCGCACTCGTTGCAACGGAAGCAGTGCCGAATGTCGTCGGTTTGATCGGGGTCCACCTGCTGCTCGTTGTAGCAGATGTTTCTTAGGTGAAACCTGAACGTCTGCTTGCACTTGAACTCCACACTGCAGTGAGGACAGTAGTAGGGACCGTCCAGGATACTTTTACTGTCCTCTGGACTTTTTTCTCCCAGTTCTTTGACAGAGATCTTCTCCTCAGGGAATGAGTAGTCAGGGTTGTCTGCAGGCACTGCTTGATTGGCTGGATCACATAAAAGTATGCTTGACTTGTCCTCCTCCTCCTCTTCTTCTTCTTCGCCCGTCACATCTTTGTCTTTCTGGGCATCTGTCTGATGTATCCCACTTTGACATTTGTGTTGCTGCAAGTACCGCAAGCTCTTGTAACTTCTCTGGCACCGTGTGCAAGAGTACGGGAGCTCTTCCGAGTGCTGGGCCATGTGGCGCTCCATGAATTTGGAATGACTCACCACCTTGCCACATACTTTGCAAGTTCTCTCATCCACGTCATCGCTCTTAGCAGAGTCCAGGGACTCTGAAAACCTTGTAGGGCTGCTATCCCCACTGTCAGTGGCAGCTGTCCTTCCAGATTTCCTCCACTGTGACAAAAGGCGCTTCATCTTCAGGCCGCGGTTCTTCCGCATCGGCCGCTTCAGCAAATCGATATCTGGATCCATCGCACCAGCCGGCATTTGAAAGTCCTCATCGACAAAACGCTTCTTTTTCCTCCCGCGTCTGTTTGGCGCCTTTCCTATGCTGTCCAGCACAGTCACTTTGCCGTCCTCCCCAATGATCAGGGTTTCAGATAGGTGGTCATGGTGGTCTTCCATTTCGCAGTCATCGCCATCGGTACCAATGTCCGTTTTCCCCTCACTACCCATTCCCAACCACGACGTTTGCACATTCTCTTCGGGGAAGACCATTTTGTTGTCAGACTCAACCTCCATTTCTGTACCAACCGCATAAACAAGGCGACTCTCTGAATCCGTTCCCGTCTGGTCATTGACGATCACGACTCTTTTAGCTGGAGGAAGACACAGTGCGGACAGGATGCCGCTATCGACCTCGCAAGAATCTGCAACAACAACAGGGTAAAATTAAGCTTCATTGCCACTATGGATATACAGTCATGCCTTGTTTATCACATAAACACTCTTCCATACCATAGCTGGCTTCAATATTAATAAATGAAATATTTGATTAGTTTTTTTATACCATTATTAGAGCCCTCTACACATGCAATAACACCCCATCGTCACCTTTACACTCATATTACATAATATAGTAGACATGATAAGCGTTGGTAGGCCATGACTTGAATGTTAGCATCATCCATTCTCACTATTTTCACTTTATTACTGGGAAGCCAGTCGGACATGCATCTGGTATATACAGTCATCCCCTGACAACATTGCACTTTCATTAACTCCATTGCGTGGTTTTTGAGAAATGAATCAATAAATGGCTGTTTCGTTATTAAAATACAACTTGTGTGTAGTATTCTGCTCACAAGGCAGGAGTAATGACATGAAATACAGTATTGAGACATTACATTACCTTAACACTGCATGAGGACGACAAAGTAAGAAGCCAAAAAAGTACCACTTTCACACACCATGATACTTCCCAAAGTTATTGTGACACATGTTAAGGTCCATATCGCCCCAATCCTACTTAACATATATAAAAAAAGTGCAATTTCATACACGCCTTGTTTTTTTTTACCAATGTGATGTTCTAACAATGGATGAATGCTCTCACCAACATCCTCCAACTGGCTGAGGTCTTTGTGAGTATCCAACACAGTTCTCAGTCCCTGGGATGCAGTGAATGACTCCAAGCAGTCTTTCAGGACGGAAGAGGAATCACTGAGCAAAGATGCAATCTGGCAAAGACAAGGCAGCTCATGGTTACTATTGCAGAGGAAACAGGCTCCTGTATGTACTAAGTAGTCATGTTTACGTTGTTTTATTTGAGAAAGCTGCACAACAAGGTGAACATGCGGCAAAACATGCAACCATACTGCAAGTTTGACTGCATAAGCTGGACTGACATGAAATTTTCTCACACAGCTCTACCAGACCCACCACGGTAACTTTGGTAGGTGAGGTAGACCACTTTAGAGGACTGGCAAGCATGTCTGGAACATCTGAACAAGATTGGCAGACAAACCTGGAAGCCGTCAAACAAGGGAATGTGTGGGGGGGGGGGGGGCTTGGCAACTAATGGTCCATTGAACAAGGCTATAGAAGTGTTATCTATATTATAGAATATCTGTATTACATTCCATAGCATGACACCAATGTTATTTACCAGTGCATGGCCCGTCCTCCCATCTTGTCACATGACTGTCCAACTGCAGTGCAGATGACCTACCTGATGGAGAGACTGACTTGGAAGAAGCTTCTCAAGTCTGGAGAGGAACAGCCACATCAATGTCTGGATTGCTTTGTCGTAAGTGGGACCAAAGTCCTCAGGGAAAACATCCTGTGCACGCAGATTACATTATTACATTACACAGGAAATGTCATCTATAGTACACAAACAAATATACCGCCTTTATAGCATGACTGCACTCAACATATGTCAAATATTATGAAATCATGAACCCACTTTGATGGCGGACATTGCTAGAACCCTGGTCTACTTGGGATCCCATCCCAAGTACTATGCGCCAACCACATTCAGTTAGCAGTGCATCATAATCACATCCCAAGATAATGACCTCGAGCCAAACTACATTTCTGTGACATTAGGGTGAGCGACTCAAACATACTTGAAAGAAGTTCTTCCTTTCTTCGGAATCGCGCAGCAAATTTCGCACCAGTCCCATAAAGTGAGAGTCAGAAATGTCAGGTGCAGCACTACAAGTCTGCAAAAGAAAGGGATTGAAGGTGACAATGGTTATTAAAGACATCCATGATGGCTTCACCCCTCCCTATATGTCATGGTAAAGAGAATAACGTCTTCACATGAACTATCTAGCCCAGGGGTCTCAAACACGAAAAAATTATTACGTTTGATTAATGTTCATGTTAAAGGTTAAATAACTGTTAGTAGTTATCCTCCCTATCCGTGTGGAAGTGGTAAGTTTTTGGCTATTTAAGTTTAAAGGAAATAACTTGAAGGCTACCATTTAGGTCGCTAGCGCTCTAGTTTGCGAGTTAGCATGTGTCTCAAGACCCTGCAGTTGCGCAATATGTTGTAAATAAAAAGAGTATAAATGTGACTATAGTCGTGTTTTGTCATGTCTACAGGGCTCTAATAATGCTTTAATTTGAATCGGAAAAAAATAATTTGTCTACCCACCAACTGTATGTGGTTTCTTAAGTTTTTATTATTTGCCGTCTTATTATTATAATATTTATTTATTTATTACTGATTGATTGATTTTATTTATTCTTGATTTGTTTATTTATTTTTCATCTTATTTTGTGTAGAAAAATAAAAAGTAAGATATTTGAGAACAGTGGAATGTTTTATCAGAGCTTTTCTTGTAGAAAATCAAAACCAAAGCAAAGTTTATTAATTTTTCTGTTTTTAATAAATGTGTGTTTTTTGTTTTTTTTTGGAAAACCTGATGCGGCTCAGTCTCGCCCAGACCCTAGCTCCAGTGGCCCCCAAAGTAAATTGAATTTGAGACCCCTGATCTAGCCTTTGCATCTGAAATTAGTACAGCAAAGACTTGTTACAGAGCAACATACGGCACGCTAAGATGGCCAACACCAGCTACCGAACATGAATGTTTTACTATAACGCCACAAAGACGGTAACTAATCACAGTTCCAAAACACGTTGTGCCCCGCACATTCAAGTCAACACACAGTAAAATAACAACAACAACAAAGTGTCAACACTCACCTCCACTTTCCAGAGTGTTTGGAGGTTTTGCATCCTATCAAGGTGTGGTTGAATGATCTGGAGGTCGGCGGTCTCCTCCGAGCGGCACAGCTCCAAGATGAGCTGCAATGACACCCCATGGAAAAGTGAATGGAAGGTTATGTAAGGCAAGGCGGGTGCCATACTGCATAATCACTCTTTCATGGCTTATCCTTTTTACATACACTGACCACAATTGGATGTACAACCTGATACCATCAGTGCTTCCCCTCGCCTGACAGCTTTTTGGGGTGGGGTTACACACACATGCACGTGACATACTGCAATTGCTCCTCCCCAGTAACATTTCACAAATTTCATGTGTCATTTAATTCAAGCAGACCAGGTGTACTAATGTTGCTGTTTTTGCTGTATTACAATATATATTACACATCAAGACAAACGCATACAGCACACCATAGCCAACTGTAGTGTGATCACCCCTCATCATGATATTCTTACAATACACTGTTGATACAGTAATCCCACATTTATCACAGTTATTGGTTGCAGATATCACCTTTACACTCCTTTTATCCTGTTATATAGTCAATATCATCGGCGAAAACAGACCTAAAATGTTTTACGGACGTGTGGACAGGAAGTGGCGGACCCAAATGTAGCCATTTAATAACTCAATTTTGAACCCTGTTTTCTTCTTCAAAGGTCCAGTGACAAGACCAACTAGCAAGACCAACTAGCAACTAGCACCATATGAGGAGCCAGGACGCCACACTGATAAAAGCCAATAACGCATCAAATGCAGCTCTGATAAGTACAAAGACCCTCCAATGAGGCCAGATTAGCCCTCATGTGTTGTGCTGTAGGTGGTGGTGTACAAATCAAGCGCTCCTTTACTGTAAACAAGCATGGCATCAGACTATTTCCTTCAGCTTTTTTATCACTCTTCAATTCAAGATGCCTGTATTGAAAGACACACCAGGGCAATGAGTGGAGATGTAAATAAAGTACAGTATAAACATTGCTAGTCACCTGTCCTTCTGTCAATCATAAACCTGCACACCCAGTTTATACTGCCCGCTAAGCAGGACAGATTTCTACAAGAGATATGGCCATTGTTATTATATTCTGTTAATTGTATTAGTAACAAAACAATAATTATTATTATAATTAAAACAATTATTTTCCCATGCGTTAGTAATATGGGCCGAAAGATGTGGAGGGGATCAATACTGCCCCATTGTTTGGTCAAACTGACTTACCCGAGCTCTGAGACCCAAAATAAGCTCAGCACGTTGCCTGCTTGACAGAAGTTGTGGAACTATTTCAGTAACCATGAACACAAACTCCTCCAGCAGTCCATAATCCGATACAATCTTGTGTTCTATGGTCTGCCAGATGGCTGCCGAGACGAGGCGAATAGGTGGAACCAGGAGGCGCAGGGTGGGGAGGGGGAGAGAGGGACCTAAAAGTGACAAAAAGTGAGATCAGATTGTCTAGCATTTTCACATAGCACTCTTGAAGCCATGCAGCAGAAACCCTAATGACATGAGGTTGTTCAACACTTCATAGTTCAATAACCAAGAATGACATTTTTTGGGGGGGAGAAAAATCCACAAAAATAACAAAATAAATCAACAAAATATCACAAAATCAACACAACCACAAAAAAATACGACAGACGAAATCACAATATTCTAACAACTAACACCAATAAATATACCTTGATGAACAAAATGTAGCGCAAGTGCAGCGACGAGGATACGTGCGCCATGTTTACCACATGCTAGGCTACGTTCAATGCATAGTATTCATTTATTTACTTTAAACCAGGGATCTCAAACAGGCGGCCCGTGGGCAAAATGTGGCCCGCAGGACACTAGTTTGAGGCCCCCGCCTTGATATGAAAGTTTAATGTTAGTGCGGCACGCGCAAGGTTGATATGGATGCTGTATGGTATCATGTACCCAGAAAAAATTATTACGTTTGATTAATGTTCATGTTAAAGGTTAAATAACTGTTAATAGTTATCCTCCCTATCCGTGTGGAAGTGGTAAGTTTTTGGCTATTTAAGTTTAAAGGAAATAACTTGAAGGCTACCGTTTAGGTCGCTAGCTCTCTAGTTTGCGAGTTAGCATGTGTCTCAAGACCCTGCAGTTACGCAATGTTGTAAATAAAAAGAGTATAAATGTGACTATAGTTGTGTTTTGTCATGTCTATAGGGCTCTAATAATGCTTTGTTAATTTTAATTTGAAAATTTGTCTACCCAGCAACTATATGTGGTTTCTTAAGTTTAGATTATTTGCCGTTTTATTATTATTATTATTATTATTATATTTATTACTGATTGATTTTCTTTATTCGTGATTTGTTTATTTATTTTTCATCTTATTTTGTGCAGAAAAATAAAAATTAAGATATTTGAGAACAGTGGAATGTTTTATCAGAGCTTTTATTGTAGAAAATCGGAACCAAAGCACTGAAAAAGTTTGTATATTTTTCTGGTTTTAATAAATGCCTTTGTTTTTTTTTGAAAACCTGATGCGGCCCAGCCTTGCCCAGTTTGTTTATTCTCTCGCTAGCAGCAGAAAGCTACCACAAACCAACACTGTTGCTGTCTGTAAAATGGCATCTCTGGCCTACAAGATTTTGCAACATCTCATGCAAGTATCACATGATTTCGTATTGTGTGTGTGACCCAACATGCTAATATTCTAAACAAGTAAGCAAAGACAAACCACTGCAAAATTGTTGCTAATATTTTTGGACAATTAGCGAAAAAGAAGATGAAGGAGGAAAGGATGCGGGGCACACTTGATGCATTTTTAACATTAAAGATGTGGTAAAACCAATCCAATGTTGGTCAAGCTTTATGAATAAATTAGAGATAGCTCTGGTCAGTGTTATAGGTGCAAAAAAAGCAAAATCGTGTCATATTTAATAACACATTTAATTAATAATGTATTTAGAATGTGACAAGGGACCACAATTACGAGCTGCGAGAAGAAAACGGAACGCGGGCCGCACTTTGGATGCGTTGTCTGTAGGCCGTGGCATGTATTTTAAACATTAAAAAAAATGAAGGCAGTGTACATATGGCATCTAAAGACAGGCTGCGGTATCATTACACGACCAAGAGGTGAAACAAGTCTGTTGAAACTGCGCTGTGACGCAAATAAATGCACACATTAAGTATGTAACACTCTCTACCAGTTGCTAATCTTAGCTGCTGACGCTAGCTAAGGCAGCGGAGTATACATAATACCGGCGAGGCTGCACTTTGACGCTAACCAGGACTAAAACAATCAAAATATTACAAAATAAATATGGTCAAAAGGCTTCACATTGCGATAAATTGTGTTTATTCGGGAATTTAACTATTCGGCGATGTGTCTTAGCAATGCTATTCCCGCGCGCGGACTGCGGTGCGGCCTAGCGAAACTAGCTAAAAGTATGCTAAACATAAGCTATCCTTGTCTGTTTAGCAGCACTCACCGGGTAGCTCTGAGACACCTTCATCCATCCTCATACATTTATTCACATAACACCGCTCTGAGAAGATTGTCTCATGTGTTTAGCCAGGCCTGCACTTGAAAGTGGGACCGTAGGAACTAATCTTTGTACGTCCAAGAACGCTTTCCAGTGTGTTCCGCCCGGAATAACAATCCGTCGGACAACCACTGGAGTTTAATGGTTCCGTGTCACACCCTATTTTTTATTTATAGATTATTGTTCGATATTTTTCACAAACTGAGAAATTAAGTTCATTTTGAGATTTTAAAATATTGTTTTGATATGATATATTTTTCACAAACTGAAAGAGTAAGTTATTGGACACAGGAATGACAGATTGGAATTGAAATATGACCTTTTTTGACAGCAGTGTCAATAGAGAAGCTCAACACAAAATGAAGCTTTTTATTATTAAAGGACAAAATGGAGGAATTGTTGTCATTCAGCTACATTGGAGGCCTTTTCAGCATCAAGCTTTTTGAAGGATTCAGTCAGGACTTGGACCAGGTCACAAGTCTTCATTTGGTTTTAAATATGACATGAATATGAATCCCTCAAATTGATAAAGACCAAAAATGCACAAATTCTCATTTTGTAACTTTTTATTGGGAAAGGGCTTCAACAACTTTCTATTTAGTCCACCATTGTTGTCCATTCTCTTCTCCTACGTGTTCTTTTTGTTATATTTTCGCTCCTTTTCTGCATCCTACTAGGCCAAGATGCAGACCCAGTTCAAATTACATGAAAAAAGCAAGAGTAATAGTAAACAAAGACCATTTTATAAAAACATTTATTTGTGGCGGCAATGGCAACTTGTTGAAAACTTCTCATAGGAAATGAAAAGATGATTTTACTGGCATGACAAGAAAAGCGGGAGTTTGAACAAATGGATTCAGTGTAAGAGTAGGAAGAGTGAACAATATTTGTGGGACAATTCCATGGACTTCCTTGTTTCCTGGAAACTAGTAAGATCAAAATAAATATGCCTGTGCCTATACTGAAAAAAGTTTGAAAAAGTCCTTCCCTGCCGTCCATTTTTTTTCTATCAGCACATGAGTTTGTCTTGCACGTGAGAAAATACAACATAAGGAATTTGAGACAGGTATACAGTCTATCGTGTGACAGTATTTGCCGTACAACCAATTCATTCAACGACATGGAGCACGACAACTGTCAAGGCATTTCAATAAGACAACTGCAAGCGTCTATCATGCTTTTTCTGACTTAGTCACATGGACAAAGGATGATGGCCTTTTACACGGGAATGCATACTTACCACAGAGTATTAGAGCCACATTGAAAGACAACTGACAATTTCCTCAATAAATAAGATGAGAAAAAGAGGTTTCAAAGTCAAATTTACAGGAATAAAGTTGTAAATGGACAAGAAAAAAAAGTTGTACTTTGATGAGAATAAAGTTGCAATGCAGAAAGTCATACTATGAAAAAAAGAGTTGTAATATTATGAGAATAAGTCAAATTTACAACTTGCCCAACAAGCCCAAAACAGCTGGGATAGGCTCCAGCATACCTGCCATCCGAGTGGGGATAAGCGGCATAGAAAAAGGATGAATGATTCTCACATCTGAGACTTGGGGGAAAAAAAAAGTCGCAAATGTATTGAAAAAAAGACAAATTTAGACGGGAAAAAAATAGGTGGGATATTACAAGAAAGCTCAGATTATTATGGTAATATTACAATTAAAAGATTATAATATATAATGGTAATATTACAAGAAAACAGTTGTAAATTCTCAACTTTATTCTAGTCAATTTACTACTTCTTTCCTAATATTGAAACTTTTCTTGTAACATTTTTCTCTTGTAAACGTACAACTTTATTCTCCCAGTCTTTTGGATTTTGAGGGAAAAAAGTTGTCAATTTCTGGACAAAAGCCAAATATTTGAGATGGAAGTCAGAATATTGAAAGAAAAAAACGGTTGGACCATTTCCATCCAAGGTTGTGTGAGATGCCATTTCCTCCAGTGGGGCAAACACTCTGTGGTGCAAAGTGCTCAAAGTAAGGAATTAGTTTCCCGCCGGAGCATGGAGGATGAAGCGTGATGCTTCGTAAAACGTGCGTGATGGTACATCATCAGCGTGCCATTTCAACCAGTCAATACCACCGCAAAAGTGTTTGGACTTTATACAAGGCTAAATGAAGGACAATTTTGACAACTGTCGAGTGTAGAAAAACACTTTCCACATTTTCTTTATACAAAGTAATTAAAAAGGTGGAAGAAGATGCATCAGAGACATTCGGCAAGCTAAGTGCAGATGCGGTGATGCTGGATCTGCTGCCGTGCTAGCCGTGTGTCTCAGGCATCTTGCTAGGAGGGAGTGGTGGTGGTGGTGTCCGCTGCATCTCCTTGTACCGGCCCCTCCTCCCCCCCGTCAGTCTGCCGTGACGCTCCTCTTTGGCTCTTATGCTGGCAGACTCAGCTTCTTGCCTTTTAGAACTAGAAAAGCAAAGCGGCCATGTTGGTGTGGGAGGGCCTAGTATACAAATGAGCTAAGCTGGTCGGTGGAGGAGTGATGGTGTGACCCATCAATCAAAAGGCACGAGTGACGGTGTGGTTTAGTGTATAAAATAAAAAAAGACCTGCGTGTACACTCACCTTTGGTTATGTACAAGTAGAAGAAGTCGCAGTAGAGGATGGTCTGCACCACCCCGGCCACAATAGCAATCATGTCAAAGAAGCCCTCGGAGTAGAACCTCCATATCCAGTTGAGGAGGTACAGCGCCCTGTACAGTCCCAGGAAGAACAGGTAGTGTGTGGTGATGGTCTCCGCCTCGCCCGTCTTGCTGATCATGAAGAGCTGGGGCAGGATGGCCACCGACTCCAGGTAGATGGAGAAGGTCCACAGGATCTGGAGGAGCAGTGGACATAAAGCTGAGTGAATGCGGCAAGTTCTAAACATTACAACTTGGATGCAGGCTAAGGTCTGACCTCCAGGGGGGAGAAGTCGTGATTAACCAGAAAAGCAAGGCCGCCCACAGGAACCACGAGAAACTCCACTCTGAATGTATCGTGGTTTCCATCATAAGTGGCCTTGAACTTGACGTAGATCAGGTAAACGGTGGCGTAGGCACATCCGATGTAGATGATCTGAAAAGACACAGCCAACCTGTTCAGCCAACATGCACCCCCGCCCCACATGGCCTACCAGGCAAGGGCGTGTCAGCGCTGCAGCCGCACGCCCCCCACTGTGGGCTCCGTGTGTGTGGAGGAAAAGGCTTAGAAAGTCCTTCACCTTCATGCTGGTGTTGTAGAGGGAGATGAAGGACGTGAGCAGGTCCAGGTAGCGAGTGGTGAAGACCAAGGCAAACAAGACCTGACTCTTTCCAGAAATTCCTGAGGAAGAGACGGTAAACACAAAAGGAGATGTGGCGTTCAAGGAGTGACATGCTAACACTTCTTTCCACTGAGCTCATCGTTCCTGCATGATGCTCCACTCGGATGAGGTTACATACGCTTGTGGTAGTGGGCCATCCTCCGTGTGTGTGTGTACATCAACCACCTAAAATGGCGCTCACGGCCCACAATGCAAGTATGGCGAGATTTGGCATATTCAAGGATGGTAAAGGGCCAGTCAGTGCCATCACATCCATGAAGAAATAATCTCTGGAAAACCTTTTGCCATTATTATTTTAAAATATATATAATTTTATAATATCTATTGTACGACATGGCGATAGGACAGGTGACTTCTCAGTCATGGCGGTGTCCCTGTCGCACGTAAACGCGGAAATGGGCTGCAACTTCCTGTTTGTACTGGCGCCTCACACAAACAACCAATCACAAACCTACTATGGGCTGCAACTTCCTGTTTGTACTGGCGCCTCACACAAACAACCAATCACAAACCTACTTTGGGTTGATTGGCGTCCGGCACCATAATGCTTCTTGCCTCATTGGCTGCCGAAACATTACGAAAAGTAACGAGTAGTAACGATGCTGGTTAGAAATGTATAGGAGTAAAAGTATCACCTTCTTTATTTAAGAAATACAGTCGGAACTAAAATAAATAGTAAAATACAAACATTTACAAGACTACTGTCTCATTTAGGCAAAAAAACTAATCTTCAGTAGATGCTGTGTTTTTCATCACTAGCTCGACAAAATATAAAAATAACAACACTCTGTACGGCAGTGTAAAAACCCTAGCATTTGTTTAGTCGTAATGGTAGATGGTTTCGAAGTGTTTGTATTAATTTGAAGATAATATTTTAAAGCTGACCGGTTTGGAGTGCAGGGAACAACAGGGAACCAAAACAAAGCTAACACTGTTACATGCATGCCATCCTTATTGCTACTACGACGTATTGTCTTTAATGTCCACGTCGCTATAGAAGCACACATCCTGTATTTGACAACTCCAATACTTTGGGTGCAGTATGATGCCACGTCATGAAGTCAGCTAACAGGCTACCGCTACCAAACAGTAAGCTAATTCCGTTCGCCATTGAAGCCCCATAAATGAATGTCGTCTCAAATGACACAAAACAGAAACACACATTTTTGTCCAGAGTGCAGCCTTTTCGGGGTCAATGTGCGGCGGTTAGGGTACCTGGGACGAATACATGAGCCAAACCGCTTTGAATGCTTGAATAAGTTAGTGTTTACATACGTTTTACATTTCAAGGAGCAGCTGTGAAAACAGGACTCATTGAGGACGGGACACACCTGGGACAGACCTTGTTTGCAGGCTAGCGAAAACTAGCCGACATGTAGCCATCGACAATGCTAACAGACTAACTTATGTGTTAGTCAGTGTGTTGAACCATTCATTCATTCATTTTCTACCGCTTTTTCCTCACCAACACGACATATTGTGATGTGAACTGGGGAGGTTTACTTACCGGCGCAGGACCTGGATTTCCATATTTTTAGCAGCAGAATGATGATGGCTGCTAAGTGGGACAGATCGCCGGTTAGCCTGAAAATATTCATGTTTCCAGGAGCTCCAGTACAAATAAGCGCAACTAAGACTATACGATTAGGTAAAAAATCGTCTCCAGTAACAAAAAAATAGAAGCGTTTTAGTTTTTTGATGAGAATTAAGTAATTGTATCTCTCGTAGATGAGGGAGGAAAATGGCGAGTAATACGCGACGTGGCCAAGTGGGTACTAGCCAATAGGAGATCAGAAACGTTTCAGGGGTTCGGCCAATCAGGAGTCGCCATGCTTCTTCTTGTAGTTCATTGCGGTTAGCAACCAATGTTGAGGTGCATAGCGCCACCTGCTGTATTGGAGTGTATCATCGGGGCGAGTATTTCAGTAAAAAACTTGATTAAGGCAAAAAAAAATCTAACGGCAAAATAAAAACATTTAAAAACACATAAAAATGTTAAGCACATTATGTATTAAACCTGCGAGGTGAAATGCTAAACGAGAAGCTGCTGCGTTCAACTACTGAAAAAAAAAGTAGGAAATTCCTGCTTCACATGGCTGGATATGCTCTTGTCATAACAAAACATGGAATATATTGTTATTTTGCATCATGGCATTTAACAACGTATGGAATCGTACAGTTGGGACACAACAGCATGAAAAAAGTACAGTACATCAACTAGACCAGCGGTGTGCAAACTGTGGCTTTGGTTTTGAATGCAAAACCTGGAGGTTCTTGGAGAAAAATACAGGATGTGTCTGTCCCGATTCTCATGGTCATCTTCATCATCATCATTTTGGCAATATGGCTGCTTTGCCGCTCACCGCGGTGACGTTTCGGTGGCGTCTGAGGCCTTCAAAACAAACACCGCATCGTCCAGAACATAGTAGTCCTCGTACATGTCCCCTTCGCACAGATACGGCAAGCGCGTCAGCGCCTCCACCTCGAAACCAGCCATGTGGAAAATGTCACGTGACAGGATGGTGACTTGCTCCTCCCACGTCTTCCCTTGTACGACAAGGTGTTCTTTGGGACGCTCCCACGCTCCCCCTGTGCGGGTAAGACATCGCTGTTAAATCTGCGTTATTTCTATGTTATATCAAGTGGCGCCACCACACGCACCGACTTCCACCCAAGCCTGGAAGGGTAGCACGGCAGCCAGGATGAGGCGTCCCGTGTGCGGAACCAGCGATCGCCGGATGTCCCGCAGGAGATGGAGAGGATTGTCGCAGCGGTCCAGCAGGTTTAGACAACTGATGACATCAAACTGAAGTCCGCTGCGATGCCACTCGTCTACGCCCAGCAGCCTGTGGACGGGCGGGGAAGAGAGACGGCAATTGGAATTTTAGCGGAATTTCACATCATTCATGTGCTTTCTGGTTCTACCATATCTTACTTATTGTGTGGAAATATGTGTTAATAACTATAAAAGCAATCTTCACTCGCTAAATGTACTGCAAAAAAGGTCAGTAAGGATAATTCATAATGCCGCCTACAGAGAACATACTAACTCCTTATTTCTAAAATCACAAATACTTCAACTTGCTGATATAGTTCATCTTCAAACAGCTAAAATAATGCATAAGGCTAAAAATAACCAATTAGCTAAAAATGTCATCCAATACTTCTCTACAAGAGAGGAGAAATATGATCTCAGGGAAGAAGTACATTTGAAACACTTCTATGCTAGGACTACGTTAAAAAGCCATGGCATTTCAGTATGTGGAATCAAACTATGGAATGGATTGAGTAAGGACCTCAAACAATGCACAACGATGAGCCAATTCAAGAAACAATACAAGCAGTTGATGTTTGCTAAATACAAGGATGAAGAGTCTTGAACCAGTCATGATGTGCTACATATATATCACTATATTGACACTTACTATGGTACACATTATGGCATTGGATGCTCATATCACCTCCTACTTCGGTATGTGACAAAAAATTAAATTAAATTAAATTAAATTAAATTAAATTAAATTAAATTAAATTAAATTAAATTAAATTAAATTAAATTAAATTAAATTAAATTAAATTAAATTAAATTAAATTAAATTAAATTAAATTAAATTAAATTAAATTAAATTAAATTAAATTAAATTAAATTAAATTTAATTAAATTTAATTTAATTTAATTTAATAAAAAATAAACTATATTAGGAAAGCAGGAAGTGAACGAATTTAACAGTTACTGATTGTAAAAGTACCAGATGGAGGGGTAGGATTTAATAAGCTTTGCTTCTTCCTACTCCTTTTGGACATGTGGAACTGTGAACTGATTATGGGATGCACTCAAAGACAAAGCATTCCCACAGAAAAAGAAACATTTCAATCCTCACTTGAAATTCCTCCTTTGTAGATGCCATTTCATGGGGGGAGAGATTTCAGTGGCGTAGACCTCTTGGAAGTGGCCTCGCATCATCTCCGTGACGGCGCCATCTCCAGCGCCGAGGTCCAGGAGTCTTGGCGCTTTCCATTCCGGGCCGATGTTGAGAAGTCGCCGGAACTGCTCAGCCGAAAACACAAACATGGAGCCTCGCCCTAGGAAGCTGAGGAACGGGGCGGCGTGGTCAACAGAATGGCACGCTAAAGTGGGAGGGGCCTGTGTTGTAGGACTTACCCGTTGATGGAGGTGCGTGACACCACAGGAGTGAGAACGGTCGACATAAAGGAATGGTAGAGTTGGGTGAACAACCAGGTGGACTTCTCCACGCTCTGCTTCAGGAAAGCCTCCGTGCCCGAGTCCAGGTGGCTTTGAACAAAGAGGGGGCGCACCGTCTCTCCGAGAAGACCAGGACTGCAGTGGTACCACTGAACACAAAACCACAACAAGGACATCAAGCATCTGGGATGCCCAATTGCAGGAACGTCGCAATTTCTGGAAAATGCAATGTTTTCATACTAAGACCATTATACTTCCCAGTACACTTCAAAATATATACACTGCGTACAATGTGTACTTCCTTCCTGACACCATACATTAGTTCCGACTTCAAACACTCTCACAAGTGGGCCCGTCCCCAGGCCTTGTCCGAGTACACGCTACAGCAGGGGTGTCCAAAGTGTGGTCCGCAAGACCAATTAGGGATCGTCATTATCACAGAAAGGTTGTTTGAAAAATAAATAAATAAAAAAGGCTGCACGGTGTATGAGTGGTTAGAAAATGAATGAATGAAAACCTGGCGGCACGGCGGTCGAGTGGTTAGCGTGCAGACCTCACAGCTAGGAGACAAGGGTTCAATTCCACCCAATTCCAAAAACATGCTAGGTTAATTGGCGACTCCAAATTGTCCATAGGTATGAATGTGAGTGTGAATGGTTGTTTGTCTATATGTGCCCTGTGATTGGCTGACACCAGTCCAGGGTGTACCCCGCCTCTCGCCCTAAGACAGCTGGGATAGGCTCCAGCACCCCCACGACCCTCGTGAGGAAAAAGCGGTAGAAAATGAATGAATGAATGAATGAAAACCTCAAAAAAAGGAAAAGGCAGCTAGCTCCACTTTTCACACGCTACACTTCAGCGGTGGCTAACCATGTGACTTACAATTCTCTAGCAAACCGCAAGGGGCAGTGTTTCCCCGAGTGAGCAACAACAACCACATTCAGTTCCTGGTGAAACATCACTGACTTTTGTTGCACAGTTTGCTCTCAAAACAGTCTATCTTATTTTTTCCATATCATCATATGATATAATCATATTTATTCGCTCGGAAGGTCGTCACTTTTGGTAATTTTTTTTTTTAAACTTGTTTACGGTGCTGTGTTTTGAGCTGTTAGCTTGCTTCCCATTTGTACTGAACTGTGTAGTGTTAGCATGTTTAAGAAAAAAGCACGTGATTCAATCTTACGTCATCGGCACCTCACCAGTTAGGCTTAATAATGATCATAATTGTAATTATTATTATTATTATTCATACCTGATGAGCCTCCATTGCCGCCCCTTCGCCTTCGTTCAACATGTTAGCAAACAGTGCGCGTGCCAGAGGGCGCCGTGCGTGCTTGATGGTCCACATTCTCCTGATGGATAGCAGAAAGGTGACGTAAGCCAGCAGCCAAGCGCCAAAAATCAGCGTCTTCAGCTGTAGATGACACATCATGGACACTTTATTTGAGTGCCTGGAAGGCTAGCTCACTCGGCCGGAGAGAGGAGCAGAGAAGTCATGGCTGCTAATGGTACTTTTGCCAATCGTAAACCAATACGCTTCCAAATCAAGAAAGCAAACAAACCTGAGGGTGTGGTGGAATTAAAAGGGCGGCGGCTGTTTACTTGTTATCTTATGCATGTCAAGTCACCAACGGTGTGTTGGGACAACACCGCACACTGGTGGCACGGAAAAAAAAAACACTTCCGCTTATTTGTACTACCTGTGTTACTGCTGAATGTGTCCGGAATGGATTTGTCACAGAACAGTTCCACAAAACGAATTGAATAAAAATTTATTTTTTTCCTATTTCAAATCAGAACCTAAATGCTCTTTGTTTGGAAAAACGTTTTGACAGGAGGCCTTTTATAGAATGTCCCTCAATCGTATCATTACTGTCCAGAGATTGACGACAGACGCTTCATGAAGCCTTGAGGCTTTCCTTTTCCGCGTAAAGCAACATTGGCGACATCTGGTGGAAGAGTGAAGTAATGTCAGCCTATGTCACTAAATGAGGTGAAATACAGGCCGCCGTTACAAACACACAAACTCACCAATGCTCTCACTACAAGCCAGCATTGTTCAAGTGCTTGCTGGTTATTATTTTATATTTTATAATTATTTTATTTTATAACCAGTCGGTTTGGGGTCGTCAATGCGTGTTGTGACGTTGAGCTTCAAACGTAGACGGTCACGTGACGACAGAAATAGAACGACGTACAAAGCTCACACTCGGACACAACACGCCGCCATATTGTGAAGCACAACTTGGCACCTCAGCGTGCGCAGTGTATAGGCATATACAGGTAGTTAACAGCCGCACAGTAGGTCATTTTAATGTCTTATTGCGTCCAGAATTTATGAAACCATAATTAAAAACGTCGAAAGTCGCAAACGAACTAGGTAGTGCTACACAAGATGGCGGACTCGCGGTGACAAAAACGTACGGCTCACGAGTTTTCTACGTGATGTAGTTCTGTGAGCGCGATGCTAGCTCTATTTGGAAGTTCAGTATGTCTAGACTCATTGGAACTTCTCTACTGGCCAGGCCAAAAACTACAATAGAAACATTAATTCTTACAAAATATACCAACACATAGAAATTGAGTTCACAGAGGCCTTTATTAGCGGATGTACAGATCAGTAGGCTGTTCTAGTACACGTGTCTCCAGTCACCTCAGTGCTCTTCATTGACTAGCCAAGCATCTCAGAGACGAGGTGAGCTGTTGCATTTTTCACAGCCAAGATCCCAGTTGACACTCATTTAGGGGCTAAAGGCTCTGCAACGCATACAACAGGCATTAGTATCACAGACAACTACTAGTCCCACCTATGTTATTCAGAGTAATACTATGGCTGGGTGGGGTCTTCCGTGGAAGGCTGTAATCCCTCCATTAACCATTATTATGGGTCCATCACTGTGGACACATTACATCTCATCAGTGGCCATCTTGGCTAGGTTGCAAAAGGAGGGCCTAATTGGGAGTGATTGTTCATGTCCACATACAGTCGCCCCTCGTTTATTGCGGTTAATTGGTTCCAGACCAAACTGTGATGAGTTAATTCCCACTATTAGAGCCCTCTAGACATGGAATAACACCCCTATAGTCGCCTTTACACAAGTATGACACATAATAGAAAATAAGACATCATTTCGACTCACGTTTTTTAATACTTTTTTTTTCAAGTACCAGTATTTGTACTGTGGCTATTCTATCAATGTAACATTGCTGCCACCTAGTGGCCAGTGTAGAATACTACTACTTCTCCCATTAGTTTGTATATACTTGCACAATGATGAATGAATATATTTTAACAGAGTGAAGCCACGAGGGACGACTGTATGTAAATGACTTTCATCTTAACAGTAACAAACGCTCTCAATTCCGAAGTCATTGAGGAGAAAATGAAATAAAAACATTTTGCCAGAAAAAAAAAGGGGTGAACATGACCTCCTTTTCAATCAGCGTCACCTCCGTAACGACGGGTCTTACTGTGAAATTCAACATGATCTTCATTGAAATGTGCAGCATGATTTAGCGCTGCTGTGTGCGTCCCATTATTTGGTATCTATCATTCCCTGTAACTGTCATGTGAAGAGAGTCAGGATGAAAAGTAGACACGTTAAATAGACGTACGGGAATATTCAATGTGAAAAGCACTAAAGCTCATTCAACATCGGCCTCCATTTGCATGTTTTTTCTGTCCGAGTGAGGCCCAGACAAATGAAAATGAGCCCAGGCCCAAGCTGCATGACAGACTAACATGCTTGTATGTTGAAATAGCATTTTAGGGACATTTAAGATCATGGCTAATGTAGCAAAATGGCACAGATTGTAAACATTGAGTGTGTAAGACTTAGTCTAGGATCCTCCCTCAATGAAAGAAAGCCAAAGATATCCTAAACTAAGTGGCCCAAAGGGAGCTAACCCTCCCTTGGTGTCACTCTTGGCTCAGTCAGTGAGCTGTGAATGATGCTGACGATGGACTCCGCACCCTCTCCTTCCAAAAACGTGTGGTGGTCGCCCTCGATGATGTGGACTGACACTTTGCCGCTGCACACCTGGAAAACCAAAAGTCATTTGGTGAGTATTGCCCCTTTAAGACCCACATCGCATGGCAGCACAGAGGTGGAGCTCCGCTCCTGCCGTTTGCATTTCATTACTGAATAAATTTTGCATTACGCCAGAAACACTTCAATGCGCAGCCGTGCCTGTGATTACTGCGATTGTGTCCACGACACGGCGATCGTGTGGATAAAACAGCCACGTCACTCTCTTGCAGTGGGAACACCGGGGTAGGGTGCATTGCAGGGTTTATCGCCTACACTGGGAACACCGGGGTAGTTTGCATTGCAGGGTTTATCGCTTACACTGGGAACACTCAGGTAGATTGCATTGCACGGTTTATTGCTGACACTGGGAACACTCAGGTAGGGTGCATTGCAGAGTGCATTGCAGGGTTTATCGCCGACAATGGGGACACTCAAGTAGGGTGCATTGCAGGGTTTATCGCTTACACTGGGAACACTCAGGTAGGGTGCATTGCAGAGTGCATTGCAGGGTTTACCGCCGACAATGGGGACACTCAAGTAGGGTGCATTGCAGGGTTTATCGCTTACACTGGGAACACTCAGGTAGGGTGCATTGCAGGGTTTATCGCTTACACTGGGAACACTCAGGTAGGGTGCATTGCAGGGTTTATCGCCGACACTGGGAACACTCAGGTAGGGTGCATTGCAGGGTTTATCGCCGACACTGGGAACACTCAGGTAGGGTGCATTGCAGGGTTTATCGCTTACACTGGGAACACCGGGGTAGGGTGCATTGCAGGGTTTATCGCTGACACTGGGAACACCGGGGTAGGGTGCATTGCAGGGTTTATCACTTATACTGTGAACACAGGGGTAGGTTGCATTGCAGGGTTTATGGGTTTAATGTGTGGTTCCAATAATGCCTAATGCACTGCCACTTCCGTATGACCCGTATTATCATTCACAATCTTATTAGCTTTCCTAAATAAGAAATCCTGTCACATTTTGATGTGGTGACACCCCTAACTACTAATACTTATTTTCCTCAATGAAATACAAATTCCTGTGTAAGAATGTTACATTTTTAGAAGGTTTATTTCCATTGTGTCTGTGGTTACAATGAAGCTAACAATCTTTTCCTACTTCCTACCTGGACATGATATTTATGAAACATCCCATCAAAGTATTGATGACAAAATATTCCTATGTCTGTAAGGGGGTGGCGCTATGAACTCAGCAGGGGATCAAATACATATGTACTCAATAGTGATGCTGCTGAGGCGTTACCTCGCTGAGCTTGTAGTCCGCCCCCAGGTTTTGCCCGTATTCACTGCTGGTTTTGGCTCGCAGTAGCATCACGTCGCCGTCGTACTTGGTGGCAGGGACGTAAGCGTCTGCCGCCTTCAGCTTGTAGTAAAAGGTGGTGGCGGCGAAGTGCAGCATGTTTCTGCTGATGTTCTTGTGGCTGGACGTGATGAGGTCCACGGCTGCGGTGACACGGGCCTCCAGGTCTGGCAGCGGGAGGAGCGTCTCCAGGAGCTGGTGGGAAAGCAGGATAAAAAAATGAAGTAAAAACAGTTTGCTTTGCGGGTGACCAGACAGGTTACACCGCCAAGGAGGGACAGCATTATTCCCTCATCACCTAACTGTCCTTGGTGTCCACTAGGACAGAGACCAAATCCCTCGTTTGGTTTCAGACCCAAGCGTGACTTCCGCCAAACAGGATTCCTTATTTATTAATGAACTATTGTCATAGACGTGGCTTAGAAAACCTGTTTACCTCCTTCTAAATACATGTGTTAACATGAAGATAACAGCCCTATAGCAAGACTTATATTAGCCACTATAGTGGCCTACATACAATTAGCATAAATAATGGTAATGGTTTTATTTCATTTGAACATGCATTAGATTACAATTGAGTGCATCCCATAATCAGTTCACAGTTCCACATGTCCAAAAGGAGTAGGAAGAAGCAAAGCTTATTAAATCCTACCCCTCCATCTGGTACTTTTACAATCAGGCTAAAATGATGATAATTTATAAATTGAAAAATGGCGATAGAGTGAGGGACAATCGTAATAAGGTGGACCAGGACTTGAAGATTTGTTGACCTAAAAGGGAGTGCCTTTAATGGGTCCCAACGTCCTTGGCTTCAACCAGAAGATCTCCTTCCATGGAGGTGACACAACTCTCTCTTCCCCATAAAGCACGGACATGTATATCTAATTCTCACTCTCGCCAAAGATGCTGAAAGGTACTAGCTGCGTACATTGCAGAGGGTTACCTTGTTGTACTCGGTGCCAGTGAACTGCTGGATGAAGGCACACAAGGCTTCCGTTTCAGCCTCAGACTCCTTGTCTGGTGTCAGCTTGGCTCTGTAGCTCTGCAAAGCAAAACCATCTGGTCTTTACAACAACATACAGCACCAGGAACAGGACACATGATGTTTCAATCTCACAGCGCTTTCAGGCGACCAACATGTTTTATCATCTTCTCATCGGCGATTGTTGCAATGCTAAAGAACGAGCCATCCTGACTGCATCTTCCTGTAGTACCTTATTGTTCCATCCCAGCTGCCCTTTTCAGTCAGAGCTGTATCTAATATGATTATAAATGATCCATCCTCACTGCGTCATCCTGAAGTACCTGTTTTTTTTTCTGTCCCTTACCATCTTGTGTACTCTATCAGTGTGTATGCATCGCTAACCTGCGTATAGGCTGCCACGTAGGAGTGGGATCCATCAAACAGAAAGAGATTCTCCACAGCCAATTTCTGGTTCTGCAGCTGAGAGCACATTTCAAACGCCACACAGGCACCAAACGAGTAGCCGGCAATTCGATATAGGCCGTCTGGCTGAACTTGTCTGATGCAGTCAATGTAGTACGTCGCCAGAGACTGGATGCTGTCCAAAGGAGCAGCTAAGAAGGGAGGGGAGCAACATACAGTATTTAACATATTACGAGCAGTAGAAGACATAGTCAAAGACATATATTGGAGCTTAGACATTATTTGATAGTAAATACTGCTTTCTCTCAGATGGAATACTTCCATCTGCATACTTCTTAGTTCGTGGTCATGATGAATGCAGCACAGTGGCAGTGCAGGCATTGTTACCTTTGGTGCATTGCAAGCCATAGCAAGGCAGGCTAAGCTTGGAGGCCAGGGTCTTAAAAGCAGCAACAGATCCCTCAATGGGGTGGACGAGGAACAATGGCGTCTCCTGGTTCTGCACATTGTTCAGCCGCGTCACAGTGGGGCCGTCCGGGTTGACCAGGAGCTGCGCCAGATTGGATTCTGACAATGTTCGGATGACGTCCTTTTTAACTGTGGGACACACAAATTCACAGTGTTATTCATATCTTCAACATATACTAATAATTCTACCATTGAGTACGAGGGCCACATGGGAAAATAAAGTCATCATCAGGGATTTCCGGCCATACAGCCAGGAGATGGGGAAGACCTGGGTTGGATTTTCCTCTTGGGCATACTCTACTTTCCTCCCCCATTCCAAAAACATGTTCATTGGCCACTCCAAATTGTCCATAGGTATGAATGTGAGTGTGAATGGTTGTTTGTCTATATGTGCCCTGTGATTGGCTGGCCACCAGTCCAGGGTGGACCCCGCCTCAAGCACAAAGACAGCTAGTAGGAGACCCCGGGACAGATCGAGGACACACTGGAGAAATAATGTCTCACAGGTAGCCTGGGAATGTCTGGATGTCCTCCCTATGGAACTGGAGGATGAGGAGGCCGGGCAGTATTCAAATAATCGGATATTTGAATAATAAAGTCACAATATTACACCACTGAAATCATAAATTGAAGATAATGAAGTCGTACATTTACAACATTCATTCATTCATTTTCTACCGCTTATCCTAACGAGGGTCGCGGGGGGTCCTGGAGCCTATCCCAGCTGTCCTCGGGCGAGAGGCGGGGTACACCCTGGACTGGTGGCCAGCCAATCACAGGGCACATATAGACAAACAACCATTCACACTCACATTCATACCTATGGACAATTTGGAGTCGCTAATTAACCTAGCATGTTTTTGGAATGTGGGAGGAAACCGGAGTACCCAGAGAAAACCCACGCATGCACGGGGAGAACATGCAAACTCCACACAGAGATGGCCGAGGGTGGAATTGAACCCTCGTCTCCTAGCTGTGAGGTCTGCGCGCTAACCACTCGAACGCTGTGCCGCCTGTTAAATTAACTTTATTCTGGTAAATGATTATGATTTTTTTTTCTTGGAAATTTGCAACTTTATTGTCATAAATTTACGACCTTTTCATCATAAATGTATGACTTCATCATTAATTTCTAACTTTATCCTCCAAATCTCTTATATATAGATATATATATAGTATATATACACATACACACACAATGTGGCCCTAATAGATTGTTGTAGATACAGATGAGTACCGTTTGATCCTTCCGGCTTCATATGGGACAGTTCCCGCAGCTTGTTAATGGAGAGCTGGCGGATGTCTCTCATGGCCATAACAATATCATAGTCCCGCTCTAGAGTCTGGCGGACTTCCACGCCCATCAAGGAGTCCAGGCCCAGGTCAGCCAGTGAGGAATCAGCATTAAGGCTGGTGACATCCCGTACACCTAAAGAGAGAAGGGAAGACTCCAGGTAGGTGAAATACATACACAGGAAGTAGAAAATAATCAGAATGTGAATATTACCCAGGATGTGAGCGACAGCTTCTACCAAGTCCTTCTGACTTCCTGCCTCACTCTTTACGGCCGTTCGCTCCGCCAGCACAAAGCTGGACATCACCGGCCTGCGCTGGCACAGGAAGTGGTCCAGCACGTCCAGGCAAGATGCCATGCGCTGCGGTAGGGTGCCACCAATCACCGCATCGTTGCCGCCCATGGTCTCCAGCACCACGCCGACATCACCGATGGCGCCCCATTGGATTGCGAGCCCTGGCAGCCCGTCGTGGCGCCGCTTCTCACACAAACGCTCCATGGCAGAGTTGGCGTAACCGTAGTTGCTTTGCCCGGCGTTGCCACGGCCGCAGCTGACCGAGGAGAATGCCACAAAGTGAGCGAGCTCTGGACAGGAACTTCTTGTGACTCTGGAGACAGAAAGAGACAGAGCGTACTTCTGTTGTCTACTTTTTCCAAACAAAATAAAGACGATGGAATGCTGTGTCTCACTTGTCCAAGTTTATGGTGCCATCATATTTGGGCTTGTTGACAGCAATGAAGTGCTGAGGAGTCAGATTCTCCAACATGCCGTCCTTCAACACCTGCAGAGAGGACAAGCAAGGAGGGATGAGAACTAAAAACACAAAACAGGATTACAACAAAGTTGTAATACTATCTTGTAATAGCATCTTGCCATATTTCCATGATTTAAAACAGGGCATGCTAGTTCCTTCATAATATCAATTTCCTTGGGATGGCTGTGTCTTCCAGCACAAGACGTGTGCTCCAGTCCTCAGGTCAAAAATGCTGACAACAAACCAGCATCTTGCTGAGTCTTTGTAGCCAAATGGAGAGCTAGCTGCTAGCGAGCGGCTAGCAAGGTGTGGTGTTTATCTAGTCCAGCAGATGAATATACAGTAAACCTCGGATATATCGGACTCGGATATATCGGTAATTCGCTCACAACGGACAGATAAAAAAGAACCAATTTTTCTGTAATGCATTTCCAATAAAAAATAATTGCATATATCGGATTTTTTATAACGGATTTCGCCTATTTCGGACAAAATCTCCAGTCCCGTTCCAATGCATTTCCATTAAATTTCCCTCACATATATCGGATGGCCGCATCGTGGCGCTCCGATTCGCCGAATCGTGACAGGCCGCTATACGACGTCATTTGCAGCGTTTGCAGCGTTGCCTGCGCGTCCAGGTACATTGGAAACATAGTCAAGGAAGTGCCTTTTTATAACGGATAAAATCCGATTTACGCATATACCGGATATAAATCCGATATATGCGTAAAACGGACATTTTCCGGTATACGCATATAACGGATTTAGCTTATATCAGACAAAACCAGTGGGAACAATTGAATCCGATATATCCGAGGTTTCCTGTAGTTTTTCCATGTTAACTGCTAACAATGTTAACATGCTAACCATGTTAACAATAACAATCATGGATCATATACAAGTAACTTATGGAAATGGAACACTGTTGGTGTTTTTATTAGTTCTTTTGTGATTTTGTGAGGGCTTTTGTTTCATAATAGGTACCTCCAATGACATGCATTGCTAGCTAGCTCATATTTACTGGTTTTCTGGCACTGGAATGCAGAGAAAAGGAAAGAAATATGTGTTCATGTTTCATATATGGGACGATGGGTAAAAATACAGATGGAGGAATTAGTGCACACGTTTTAAACTACAGGCTTATGCACCCATCAATGATGCACGGAACAAGAGAAGTAGTTACGTGAGCAGAATAAGTCGTCACACGTCACTACACTAAGGAAGGACATGATTTTCACTCTTTTTAGTTAACGTGATGCCCTTTCATTATGTCTGTCAAGCCAAGGAGACTGATGCCGTCTTCTGATGGCTGTGTATCGAGGGAAAGTGAAAGTGAAATGAAACATGGAAATGGCACATAGGTTGATCAGCATTGCCTGATCAGCTGCCTTCTCCAACGCCTGGACCGCCACCAAGAATGAAGATGCTATCTTTGCTTCCATGGACAGTGATAACTAAGGGGTATCATTGAGACTTCCTTCTCCCACTAAGGCTGTCTCTCCCTCCCTTAGTGTGAGTGACTTGAGGTGTGTGGGTTCCACTAGTACTGCTCTTGGTAGAACTAAAATTGTACCAAGAACTGACTTGACCTGAAGCCACCAATAAGCGCATGTGGAAGACAACTAAGCCACACAACTAAGGGTTGATACCAGGACTGATGTATTTACCATGGCAAGGTGGAAGACCCCACCCACTGTGCCCAGCCTGGAGGCCTCAGCCACAAGCTTCTCTGCTCCCTCCAGTGTGCTGACGTCACTGGTGGACACCAAGACATCCACGTTCTGACTCTGCCACTCACGTACACGCTTTGCCTGGTAACCTAACAAAAAGGTAAAATGGGAGGGTTACAGCATCACTCTTTATTTCCAGATATTTAAGTCCCACTATATAAGATGCTGCAGGTCCATGGCCATCCTGGTATGTATGCCAGGCATACATAATCAAACATTGTTGTATGGATGAAGTTATGTTGAGCTTTGAGCTTACTATCTTCTAGTGCCAAGGACACTATGCTTGTGGATAATGAACAGTTACCATAGCAACACAGACACAAAATGGGATGCTGCGCTTTTATAAAGGTGAAAATAAGCTAAATAGGTAAAAAAAAAGCTGTTATTAAAAAACAAGCCCTTGCAATTCAGTGAGGAAACAAGAGCCAATCACAAGCGAGCACTCACAATGAGCTTGCCAATCCACTGGGAATGGAAGGTTGTGATATAGAACCCATACAGTCTACTCACGCTGTCATCTTACTAACATAATTAACTTTTTTAACACTAAATTCATCACACAGCAACTTAATGTGTATCTGAGAAATATACAAACATGTACCAATGTGAGTTCAAAATGATAAACAAAAAAATATGTTTTTCCAACCAACTGTGTCTGACCAAGGCATTCATTGGGGCGCTGCAATGACGTCTGCCTCCCTCTGTTGGACAGAGGCAGCATTGCCATGCTATCCTTCATTTTCTCTGCCACTTGTCCTCCAATTAACTGGTCTTCTGGCAGTCATGCATTATGGGTAGATGTTTCTTTTAAACTTGTATTGGTACTTGAAGTGTTCAGCTGTGCAAGGAATTGTATTTTTTTAAGATGACACCGTGTGTCAGACTGTTATATTGAGTTTTTGACCTCCTGCAATGACCAACAAGCTCATTTTGAGTTTTTCCTTAGCTCATGATTGGGGCTGCCTGGTCCTCACAAGCGTGTGCACGCTGCAATATGTCATCTTATGATGTGGACATGTGTTGCTTAAACACCGGAATTGACGGAATTTACTTTTTGTAGTTGTACAGGTTAGGTGGCTGCTATCAAACACTTCAGCTTTCTTATCATGGCTTACCATTCCTGATTCCAGATCTGGACGTAAGCACCAATTTTCGGGCTCCTTTTTCCGTCAGCCACTGAGCAAGTTCGAGTCCGAAGCCCCCAAGTCCCCCAGTGATGATATAGGAGTGAGAAGGGAGGCAGTAGGTACGACACAGGGCTGGAAGCCTCACAGGGGCAGCAGACTGGAGGCTGGCACCAGTGGTCTCACCACACACCTTGTCACATAGACACCAGTTGGTGAAACGATGCAACATATCCTCCTTTTTACAACATGATTCAGTTCTTCAAATAAATACAATGACTTCTCTCACTGTATAGAACATGTAGGGATATAACAACATATAGTACAGTGTATGTCGAAGCGTGACTGACCTGCAGAAGGACCTTGCCAATATGTCTGCCCTGAGCCATGTATCTGAACGCCTCCTCTACTTGGTCCCTTTGGAAGACGGTGGTCTTGAGAGGCTGGACAACACCTCCTGCAACGCCCTCCTTCAGCAGCTCAGAAACTTCCTCCCATTCAGTGTTTCCTTCTTCAAAGAGAGCATCCAGCAAGATGCCGTGGAATGTCACGTTTTTTAAGAATAGAGCCATGCCTGTCCGGATGACAATGAATCCCATGAGTCGACCAGCGATATTCACATTTCTACACTGCAACTGTAAACATGGAGCTATGTTACCATTCTAATTACTCTCTAAAGGCTCTATTCATTTATTATCAACTCCTATACCCACTACATTAGAAAGTGGGGTTCAGAAGTAGACTGGAAGTACTTGGGAGTGTGACCAGTCATAGCAGGTGGGCGTGCTTGGAGGGGGGGCGGGGGGGGGGGGGGGGGAATAAATGAAAACAGACTGTTTTGGAAATCCAAGGAATAGGTGCAGCTTGTGGAAGACACAGAAAGCTTTGTGCGTTATGGTGTCCACAACTCAATATAAAGGGCTGAAAAATGAGCACAGTAGTTCCCCTTCCATAGGAATTGTAAATTTAAAATGTGCTGTGGACCACTAATGGCACCCATGCTGCACTTTGGACGCCCCCATTCCGCTTGAACTGGGGGGGGCAGTCTGCATTTGACCTGAGTGCAAACCTGCATTACTACAGTGTGACTTAATACTGACCAAGAGGGGAGTTGTTGGACAGGTCGTATTTGCCAATCTCCAGGAATCGGCCATGTCGTGCAAGACAGCGAATGCTGGCTTGAAGCTTCTCTTCGGCCAGAGAGTTCAGCACCATATCCACACCTGAAACACACGTCCACCAAACTCCTCAGCATCGGCAACTGACATTTCAGTAAACAAACACAACACAACATTAGTAGCGTTTCCCTCATGGAATGTAACTTCACTCCCTGAGGTCGTGATAACGTTTTACGAGGGTATGTTACACATACAGACCTTTGCCTTGCGTCTGGAGGAGGATGTGCTGTTCAAAGGATGTGTCTCTAGAATTTGCAAAGGACTCTGCTGACAGCTTGGGGAACCTTTTCTGCAGGTAGGCTCGCTTCTCTGCTGAGCCTACAAAGCAAGATGACCGGGAACTTACTACATATCCCTTGGCTCTACTGGGAATGACACTTGGACATGACAACACTGAAAAAAACTGACTGACCCACTGTTGTGAAGACTTTGCAGTTTTTGCTGAGGGCAATGGCGATGGCGGCTTGGCCGACACCTCCTGATCCGGAGTGTATGAGTACAGTCTCTCCAGGGCGGAGTCTGCCCCGAACCACCAGAGAGTAGTACGCTGTGGCATAGACCACCGGTACCGATGCCGCCTGCTCTAGACTCCTTTCGGTCACAAGACATATGACAGAGAGGCAATTAGACACGCATAAAAACATGCAGTACATGCTGTGTTTATGCAGGTACTTTTACTGACAGGTACATTCCATTGCAATCATAAGCTGTAATCAAGTAGCACAGTAGTAGTAATACCAATAGTAATAATAATGGTAGTAATAATAGTAATACTAATAGCTATAATAGTAATACTAATAGTAATCAAAATAATAATAATAATAGTAACAACAACAACAATAATAATAATAATAATTAAAGCATACATGTCAATGAGATTCTTTGCAGAATGGTGCATCATTGTTATTACAACAGGTAGCACACAACATGGGCCAGTTACCAGTTAGTGGGGACATCCCAGAGGAATCTTTCATCCGCATCCACACACGTCGCCAAACCTTTAGCGGGCAGCAGTCCCATCACACGTCGCCCGTTGGGGTCAGAACCAGAAAACTCCATGCCCAGCATGCACTGCTGCAGAGCTAGGTCCCCTAAAACAGGATACATGAGATGAAGAGTTTTCTGAAGTGGCGTTGCCATGTGGCTACATAAGATAATATCATAAGATAATAGTAAACAAACCTGGGATAGCGTCGGGCGGTAGCTTGCCCGTAGCGAGCATTATGTCTCTGAAGTTGAGCGAGCTGTAATAGACACGACACAGCTGCACGTTGGGCTTGCCGGCTATAAAGTGACGCAGCGGCGAGGCAATCCAGCGTAAGGACGACAGGTCACCCCGAGTCAACACATTGACGTAGGCTTGCTCTGTCAACTCTTCATTTGTATCTACAATGACAAACATACAAATATCTGTTTATGGGGGGTGGAATAATGACATTGTTCCTTGATGATTTTCCAAAAAAAACAGAAATAATAGAATATTTTCATAGAAAACCTGTTTATGTCTTTCTAAATCAACATTTATG
The DNA here is from genome assembly GCF_030265055.1 of Doryrhamphus excisus. Classification (NCBI taxonomy): domain Eukaryota; kingdom Metazoa; phylum Chordata; class Actinopteri; order Syngnathiformes; family Syngnathidae; genus Doryrhamphus; species Doryrhamphus excisus. The sequence goes on along the minus strand of NC_080487.1, from coordinate 5,575,775 downwards.
ACATTATTAATAACACCCCTATTTAGTCCTTTTTACATTCATTATTCTTTGTATAGAGTATTATTAACTATTATTATTAACTATGATAGGGTTAGGGTCAGTCAGTCATACCAAGAGTTACACGTTGGTGTCTGAAGACTCCCCAGTGCCCATCTCTGAATACGTTCATGACAAGGTCCCCTTCCAGCACCGACTGCATGGACGGATGGTCCGGCTGGAGTGTTGGCGCATCTGACGAGCAGTCAAGATTCGACACAAATGCACAGCTGGAGAGTGAAGAGGAGGAAATGCAAACATTTTAAAAAGATGATGCATGATACACTCCCAGCAGACGTGCCATACTTTTGCAACCTAGGAACGGAACCAGGAACCAGAACCCCCCTACCCCTTCCTACTCTGTGAGTGGACCTAATAACCCACAGTGGTGATTAAGAATATACAGCATGCTGTTTCATGATCTGATAACAAGGGTGATGCTGCTCCATTGGTACTCAGGCCTGTCTCCTGTCTGACATGCAGTATTGTTTGGGCCGCTTCATGTCCCTCATACCTTAATCACTTGGTCCATCCTGAGAATAAAACCTAGCCCTAAACCCTAGTGTGTCACCAACTTCAATTTCAATGTCAATTTCTGTGAAGAAGCTTGGTGCTGAAGTTCATTCTACCACAGTTCACCAGATGAGACGACACGTGAGATGGGGGGACAAGATGAGAAACAGAGGACAGTCAAAGTTAAAGCGCTAATAAGGTGGTAACAAGGTTTTAACGCCACTATTTCTTCTGACGCAGGATGAACATGCGTACGCCCTGTGTGAGCCTCGTCTGAGGGAATGCAGCAGTGGATGTGGAGCCACAAAGAGGAATTACAAGGAAGACAACGGTTATTTTCATCTACTGTTGCTTTGAGGTGACTTCTCAATTACCAGGATCTCCTCCAGGACGTGAGGAGACAAGGGCTATTTCCTTGAGTCTGAGTCCACAGAATCCAAAAGATGATCCATGCATGACGTGGACACACAGCTCTGGTCTCTTATGTCAGTACAAAGTACACTAGGATCATTTGATCAAACTGCTACAAATCATGTGCAAAGAACCCTAGAGCCTTAGCACCTGTAAAGCAGCACTCGCATTGGAACTGGATAGGGTGCATGTGTGCAAGCCTTTGTGTGGACGCTACCACCCGCCATACCAAATATATATATAAACATGACGTCCTACCGTATTCGACTGCCACCTGGTTCTTGCCGGAGACAGTTGACCATTCCCACGACACCGCAGTGCGCCTGAGAAGCTGTCAACCACAATGGCGAGTCTGAGGGCTCAGCTAGTCTTGCCTGTCCCAAGAACCACAAAACAAAATGAAGTCATGGCAGGACACTAGTGGACAAATCACATGAGGAAGATACGGCACAAACCTTGAGTGTTTCCACCCACTGGTAGTCAGCACTGTCTACAGGTAGCACAACTGGCTGCACGGTGGGGGCTCCACGGCGACAAAGAAAGAGCACAGAGCCGTAAAAGGACTTCTTGATGGCCACCAGGGTGAGTGAAGCCTCCAAAAACACCTTCTTCCACTGGGCCTAAATGGGAGCACATTAAGCAGGTATTGACATGCATGGTCCTCACAGTGTCTGCCAAGAAGGGATTCAAACCTGTTCTCCACTGACCTGTGTGAGCAGTCCTTGCTGACAGTTGTCATTTGTTCTGGAGAGAAAGTTCACCGTCTCCCCGAGAGTCTCCCCTTTCAGCAGCGTGTGGAGGAGAACAAAGCCCCCTTGCCTGGCTCCAGAAGCCAGATTTGCCACCAGCAGTGCAGGGTCCAAACTGAGCGGGCACCATGCATGGTTACAAACCACCAGGTCAGCTCCGCCGATGGTGCCTCCGGGGGCGGGGCCTGACATGGGGTCCCATTGAGCTGAAGTAACCGCGAGTTCGTCTAAAGTTGTCTGATGGGGAGCTAGAAGATCCCGATTGGCTGCTGTAGCGATGTAGTCCACATGTAGCATGGGCTGGATGTTGAGGAGTTGCATGATGTGGGAGAAGAGCTGTCCGTCACTGGAAAACGCCTGGCGAGGGTGGAAGATAATCAGAAGTTACACAATGCTGACCATTTTACCCAATTCCTTCACCGTCTTACCTCCACAACTTTCATCCTGCCAGGCATGCTGTTTTCCATGACAGTGTCCACACAGTGTCTGAGGGCCGGACCGTGCAGAAGCCCCTGGAGCAGACTGTCCTGCAGCAGACACGCCCGCTCCTTCTCCACGGTCTGCTCCAGCTCCGAACAAAGGTTGCCGTTCAGTTCCAGGTCACAGAGCAGAGCCAGTAGCCGCACCAAGCTGGGTTCTGAGGGCACGGGGCTGGGCAGAGGGCTTTCAGACACCCCCTGCAGCCCGGGGATGGAGAGCTTCACCCCATGAGAGGTTAACTTTTGCTGCAGCCTGTGGATCAATCCTATGGAGAAGATGGATCGGACAGTTTAAATGTCGAATACTCACAAGTCTATGTGGTTCCAGTACCTTTACAAAGTCTCAGCTGCTCCACAAGCTTCCCGTTGGCTGCCAGGCACTGGTTCTCCATGTAGGGAACAAAGAGGAACTCCTCCAAGGTGGGAGGGGTCTGCTGCTGCTGTCGACGTGGTGCCACAGTCGCATGCAGGCCAGTGATCTGGACTCCACCGGCGGCGATTGTGTCAAGGCAGCGGGTGAGGTGGACTGCCACAGCTGTGAAAATTATTGCAATAGAAAAGTCTGATGTCGTAAAATACAGAAGCAGAAGAAGCTGTGGGGGGGGTCCACATGTGCGTATGTACGTTTACAAATAGTAATTTGACAACCGTCCCCAGAGAGAAAAGTGTCAGTGTCCAAGAGGTGACACATACCTTGCTGTTCATCGGAATAATTGCAGACCTTCTCCAGATGGACCGCAGGATCAATGCAGACCGAGCGGATCCTGGTTGGCAAGCGAAGACTCCGGCCCGACAGCCCGACAACAATCATCTGCAGCATGGTGTCCAGGAAGGTCACCCAGTTTCCTGTCCATTGCAGCATGCCGGTGTCTCCTGGCCCACAGAATACCAGGACAATAGAAACTTGAGTAATGCCCAATATAGACATTATATTTTTTCAATAAAACAGAATATAAAAATAGAATAGGGTGCCCTGTAGGTGGCAGCATTGTCTGATGTCTCCCATGAAAGCTAGACCCCTACTAGATACCTACTACTTGGTAGATATGTTTTTTTAACATTATTAGACATGAAATAGCATCCATATAGTCACCTTTACATTTGCATTACCCAAAATACCAGCTCTAATTACAGGAAATCATCCATTTAAGACATAAATTAGCATTATGCTTGTGTGTCTTGCGGACATATGGACAGGAAGTGAGGTTGGGGGGTGTTACGCAATGTTATTATGATTATGTTATGACTATTGTGCCAATTACTGACACCCCTTATTTACAATACACCATTTTAAATTCCTTGTATTGTACTTCATCTGGACACTGTTATGTTTAACAATACCTCGTGTAGGCAAAAAATATGATTTGATTTGAATATTCAGCCAGGAAACAGTGTGAAGAACTGTTGGTGACGACACCTGTACTGCAATAACAAGAATACAACCTGCTTGAGTCGGGACTGACATACCTGCATTGTCGGCTTCCAAGATGCCTTGGAAGGTCTTCCCATAGTCATAGCCACGGAGGCGCAGTTCCTTGTAGACATCGTGCGCCAAGAGCTTCAGTTTGGGGTCATGGTGGTCTTTGTGAGATCCCTGCCTTAACTGACTGTGGAACGACTCCAGTGCAGCATCCTCCAAAACGCTCACCTTGCCTGAAAATGACATTATTATTGACAAGACTGCATTTCAACATGGTTTTATATTCAAAAGCATGTCCTGATAAAATGCCATGCATGTGATGAATCTGACTGTATCTAAAATGAAAACCAGTGGGGGGACAAAAGATGCCTACCGCTGACAGTCAGGTTTCCATTCTCTGAAACCTCAAACTTGTTGGTAGCAGGCATGAAACGTACTTCCAACTGTACCAAGCCTGTGAAGAACAAAGTAGAAAAAAAACTTGAGTACTTAAGACAATAAATAAAAATAAATAACACTCATTTTATCCATCCTCTATGCTGCTTATCCTCACTACGGTTGCAGGGGAATGCTGTATATATATACATATATATATATGCACACACACACACCTATTGTCCATAGGTATACCTATACAGAGATGCCCAAAACAAACAAAGGTCATCTCAGACCAGATCATCTCCTGACTGAAAAAAATTCCTGGGAATTGGAATTAATGGGAATTGTTGTTAGTGCTGTTTTTCATTCATTTTTTACCGCTTTCCTCACGAGGGTCGTAGGGGTGCTGGAGCCTATCCCAGCTGTCTTCGGGCGAGAGGCGGGGTACACCCTGGACTGGTCGCCAGCCAATCACAGGGCACATATAGACAAACAACCATTCACACTCATATTCATACCTATGGACAATTTGGAGTCGCTAATTAACCTAGCATGTTTTTGGAATGTGGGAGGAAACCGGAGTACCCGGAGAAAACCCACGCATGCACGGGGAGAACATGCAAACGCTGGTCTCCTAGCTGTGAGGTCTGCGCGCTAACCACTAGACCGCCGTGCCGCCCTTTACTGCTGTTTTTGTCGCTCCAAATTTGCATAAGAAAAATATCAAATAAAGCTAAATAAAATGTCAGAACAGGGAAGGTGCAGCTTACACTATTCCATAGCAGAGCAAATCTGTTTAGCATGTAAGGACATTTAGATCAATAATACTATCTGCCCCAATGGCTGGACAGGACACAAAAAAAGGATACGCTGCCGTGGCGGCGACGTGGGCTCTATCCAGCCGCAGTGCTGGAATGTTTGTTACAATAATTTACCATAAAAATGAGCGGGTACACTAACTAAATCAAACACCTATTTCCACAACATTATGTGATGCAACTCACCAGCCTTTGGCAGAATGGTGGCCCTGTGGATGGCGACATCCTCAAACATCACAGGAGTGGTACCCATGACAAGACCCAGGCTTTTAACCAAGGTCCGCCAGGCCAGCACCAAGTAGCCTGTCGCGGGGTAGAGGACTCGCCCATCGATGCAGTGTCCTATCAGGTAGTAGTCCGGAGACTCAGGATTTATGTCTGTTGGTCAGAGTTGGACATCACAGACAGTAAGTGAGGGAAAAGAGAAACAATAGTGAAGACAAGAAGATGTCAGTACTGATGTTGTAGACAGCAGCAGAATTGGATCCAGCAGCACCAGAGGAGAAATCCTCCACCTTGGGAACATCCCAGGTCTGGGAATGGTCCCACTGAATCAGGGGCGAGATCATCGGGGTGCCAACCGGCACAGGGTATTCAACTCCTGAACACAGCCCATTCCCATCCACGTTGATGCTAAAAAGGGGTATGAGGGATTAAAGAAATGGCGGTGTAGTCAATGCACACAGAATAGAGCATTCACTGACCCATTCATGTAGAGTTTGCCAATGTGTGAGAGAAAGAATTCAAGGTTATTGGGGTGACCTCTCTTCATGAGGGATAGTGAAACACATGTCCCCTTCAGGCTACGCTTGAGGATGGCCTGTGGTAGATGACAGGAAGCAGAAAAATATATACAGTATATACCATAAATGTGGGTGTATAAGCCACACCCACTCAATTTAGAGGAAAAAAACAGATTTGTACATATATACGCTGTGCCCGTGTATGTCTTGTACAAGTGTGTGAGGGCCAGGCAGTTCTTTATTTCACAGGAGCCAATCGTGAGCTGTGAAAAAACTCACAACGAGCTTGCCAACTCATTGGATATTGCAGGAGGTCATGACTCAATAGAACAGTCTGATTCACTGTGACATCTTACAAAGAACACTAACCTCACCACACAGCAACTTAACACTCAAAAGGTAAAATAAACAACGTTTTACAATAATGCATTTTTTCAGAGTAATTCAAGCAAGCATTTAATTGGAGGACAAACGGCATAGAAAATGGATGGATGTGCAGCAATGCCATCTCTATCCATCTGAGGAAGCCAGAGGGAGGCTGATGTCATTGCAGCGCCCCATGAATGCATTGCTCAGGTGCAATAAGTTTTTTTTTTTAATCATATTGGTACATGTCTGTATATATACAGTTTGAGTGTTGGGTTGCAGTGTGATGAATTTAGTAGAGGATGTCCATCTCCCACACAAGCGGTGACTTGGGGAAATGAGTGCTGAACAGATGCAGTATAAATGGGATTTTTTTCCTTTCCTCCTGGCAGCGCCCCCAAGCGAATGCCACCCTGGGCACTTTTAGCTAAAACTGCCTCTGAGCATAATGGAAAATTGGTTCGCCTCTGCACCCAACCAAAAGTTTCCAGACCAATAAAACGCTGTGTGATAAATGACATTTGCTTTGCGTACCTGAAGGAGACCATGAGGTGCTATCTCCAAGACAACAGCGTTGTCAGGCACCAGGCTGAGGCCCTCCTGGAACAGAACGGGGCTCACCAGGTTGTTCACGTGATAGTCGGCCGAACTGTACAAAGCCAGCGAAGAGTCCCACTCCGACTGGGGGATGCTGGTGCTCACCCAACGGGATGAACGCTGCCGTGGATTCTTAATGACCTACACCAAAGCCAATATTTATTTCTCTTTATCCACCAGTGCCGTACATTCCAAAGGGACTGCATGTTGAAAACCAGCATACCGCCTTTAGGGCCGTTAAGAGGGTAGGAGCGATGGAGGCCATGTAGTGGGAATGGAAAGCCACACCTGCGCTGCGGACCTCCTTTGCAAACACCCCCTGTTCCTTCAGCTCCGACACAAACTTACTGACCGCCTCCTGATAAACAACACAGGTTACACCAGGCGTGGCCATAGTGCGGATGATGGTGATGAGGGGTCATCCAGGGGTCATTCTACTCTATTGTTGAGTGTCTGTAACTGTGGGGAGAAGACATCTGACCTGAGGACCAGAGATGGTGACTGAATCTTCAGCGTTGTGGCAGGCTGGGACGATGCCCTTGGGACACTGAGCCATACACTCCTTCCAGGTCAACCCTGAAACATCAAGCACCAAACTATTTAAAGCAGGGGTCTCAAACTCAATTTACTAGGGGGCCACTGGAGCTAGGGTCTGGGCGAGGCTGGGCCACATCAGGTTTTCCAAAAAAAAAAAAAAAAAACGCATACATTAAAAACAGAAAAATGAATAAACTTTGCTTTTGTTCCGATTTTCTCCAGAAAAGCTCTGATAAAACATTCCACTGTTTTCAAATCTTAATCTTAATTTTTATTTTTCTACACAAAATAAGATGAAAAATAAATAAACAAATCAAGAATAAAGAAAATCAATCAGTAATTAAAACTGCAAGCAGTGATGAGCGGGCTCGAGCACCCCGACGCGGTCGGGGGTACGCGCGGGTCGGGGGTACACGCGGGTCGAGGGCGCGCGCGTGTTCGGACGGGCGCGCGGACGCACCGTACGAAAAACCGCAACGATGGGATAAGCGGTAAGGGAGTTACGGCACTCGCAATTTTCCGGCGACGCCGGCGGTGAGGCTGGTGCGCGGTCACGTCCCGTCCGGCGCCCCGAACCGCCATAAAAAAATTTGCGACGATCGGACCATGCGGTAGGTACTTGCGGCGGATATACGTTTCCGCCTGTGGGTGGCGCTATACAGTCTATGCGCCCACACGGTAACGGACCGGAGGGTACCCCGAACCACCAGAAAAAATTAGGTGCCGATCCGACCGTGCAGAAGGAAGTTACGGCTGATATACATTTCCACCAGTTGGTGGCGCTATAGCGTATGTACACACACTGTCATAGACCAAAGGGTAACCCGAACCACCAGAAAAAAATTCGGGCAGATCCGACCATGTGGGAGGAAGTTACGGCAGATATACATTTCCACCAGTTGGTGGCGCTATAGAGTCTATGGACACGCAGATTCAAAGAGTGGAGGGTGACCCGACCGACCAAAAAAAATTTAGAGACGATCCGACCATGTGGAAGGAAGTTACGGCTATATACATTTCCACCAGTTGGTGGCGCTATAGAGTCTATGTATACACACAGTCATAGACCAGAGGGTACCCCGAACCACCAGAAAAAATTTGGGACCGATCCGACCATGTGGAAGGAAGTTACAGCTGATATACATATCCACCAGTTGGAGGCGCTATAGCGTATGTACACACACTGTCATAGACCAGAGGGTACCCCGAACCACCAGAAAAAAATTCGGGCAGATCCGACCATGTGGGAGAAAGTTACGGCAGATATAAATTTCCACCAGTTGGTGGTGCTATACAGTAATGTACACACACAGTCATAGACCAGAGGGTACCCCAAACCACCAGAAAAAATTTGGGGCCGATGCGACCATGTGGAAGGAAGTTACAGCTGATATACATTTCCACCAGTTGGTGGCGCTATAGTGTATGTACACACACAGTCATAGACCAGAGGGTACCCCAAACCACCAGAAAAAAATTTGGGCAGATCGGACCAAGTGGGAGGAAGTGACGGCAGATATACATTTTTACCAGTTGGTGGCGCTATACAGTCTATGCGCCCACACGGTAACGGACTGGAGGGTACCCCGAACCACCAGAAAAAATTAGGTGCCGATCCGACCGTGCAGAAGGAAGTTACGGCTGATATACATTTCCACCAGTTGGTGGCGTTATACAGTCTATGTACACACAGTATAACAGACCAGAGATTGACCCAACACACCAAAAAAATTTTCAAGACAATCTGACCATGAATCAGGAAGTTATGGCAGATATACATTTCCACCAGTTGGTGGCGCTATAGAGTCCATATACACACACAGTCACAGACTGGAGGGTGACCGAACCCACCCAAAAAATTAGGAGACGATCCGACCATGCGTGAGGAAGTTACAGCAGATATACATTTCCACCAGTTGGTGGCGCTGTGTTTTGAACATGGGTTCTGGAGCGTTAGGTGCGTCCTGTCATGATAGACTTCTCCACCGAAAATCATAGTGATACGTGCAACGGGTGGCGAGGGATAATGATTTGAAACTTCTAGGTGGCGCTAGTGTGTCAATTTAGATTGGTGTCACATGAGAGCACCACCAGGGCGCTCAGGCCTGGATTCTGACCTTACGTGTAAGATTTCAGCAGCCTGTGACCTTCTGCGGGCGAAATATGAGCCTTCGATGGTCAATGGCGAAGGCTGACCATTCGCCGTGGCCACGCCCACCACATGTGCTTTACACACATCACAGTCCATCAACTGACATCATCAGTCTGTCAGTCAAACTGTGTATTGACTTTGATGTACATTGCTTCAAGGCAAGGCCAGACACCAGGCAGGGCCAGATAAGGTAAAAGTTAAGGTTAAAGTAAAAGTTTGGTGGCGTGCCACGCCCACATCCTAAGTAGCAGCCCAAAATCCTTCGCAATTTAACGTGGGCCATCCGTCTAGTGTCCGTTGATGCTACAACGGACTCATTCGGTCAAACCCCCTAGGAGGAGTTCGTCGAGATACGACCCCTACATCCTCCCCCAAATGGCCGCCGCCACCTAAAATGGCCGACTTCCTGTTGGTTTTTGAACATGGGTTCTTGAGACTTTTTTGTGCGTCCTGTCACGAGTGATGTCTCCTCCGAAAATCATGCCCATACGTGCAACGGGAGGCGAGGGATAATTATTTTAAAACTTGTAGGTGGCGCTAGTGAGTCAATTTGGCTTGGTTTCAAATGGGGGCCCCACCAGGGCCCTCAGGCCTGGAATCTGCCCCCCCTTATGAGTTTTCAAGCACATGCGACCTTCTGCGGGCGAATGATGACCCTTTCTTTGTAAACGGCGAGGCCTGAGCATTCGCCGCCAGGCCACGCCCACCACGTGCGCTTTTCCTGCATCATGGTCCATCAACAGGCTTCACCAGGCTGTCAGGCAGTGACCTTGTGACCTCGGTGTTCATCTGATGAATCTCCTGCCAGAAAAGGCCTCATGTAGATGACACGCCTTTAGCCTGTCGCCAATAGGTGGCGCTGCGACGAAATCAGGAAGTGACCTACGGGGACCTTCGGGGCGGGGCCATGATCACATGTACCAAGTATGATGAAGATCTGACCACGTGGAGGCAAGTTATTCACGTCTACAGTTACGCTCAGCGTGCAAGGCCCGGGCAGATGAAAAAGGGCAAAATTTGGGGGCGTGCCACGCCCACATCGTACGGAATATCCCAAAATCCTTCGCAATTTAACGTCAGCCATCCGTCTAGTGTCCGTTGATGCAACAACGGACTCATTCGGTCAAACCCCCTAGGAGGAGTTCGTCGAGATACGACCCCAACTTCTGGCCCGAAAAAGGCCGGCGCCATCCAAAATGGCCGACTTCCTGTTCGTTTTACAATATGGGTTCTTGAGACTTTTTGGTCCGTCCTGTCACGATAGACGTCTCCACAAAGTTTCGTGACGATAGGTGAAACTGGTGTCGGGGGCCAATTTTTTCAAAAATAAAAGGTGGCGCTAGAGAGTCAATTTTGGAACATTGTTTTCGGGACCCCCACCAGATCGAAATTTTCGGCAGACCTGACGCGCTTGCAAAATTTGGTGAGTTTTCGGGCATGTTCAGGCCCTCAAAATGGCCGTCGAATCGGCAGAATAATAATAATAATAATAATAATAATAATAATAATAATAATAATAATAAACATTACGATTACAATAGGGCTTTCGCACTGGTCAGTGCTCGAGCCCTAATAAATAAATATAATAATAATAATAAAAAAAACACCAAATAATACAAACTTAAGAAACCACATATAGTTGGTCGGTAGACAAATTATTTTTTTCAGATTAAAATGAACAAAGCATTATTAGAGCCCTGTAGACATGACAAAACACGACTATAGTCACATTTATACTCTTTTTATTTACAACATATTGCGCAACTGCAGGGTCTTGAGACACATGCTAACTCGCAAACTAGAGAGCTAGCGACCTAAACGGTAGCCTTCAAGTTATTTCCTTTAAACTTAAATAGCCAAAAACTTACCACTTTCACACGCATAGGGAGGATAACTATTAACAGTTATTTAACCTTTAACATGAACATTAATCAAACGTAATAATTTTTTCTGGGTACATGATACCATACAGCATCCATATCAAACTTGCGCGGGCCGCACTAACATTACACTTTCATATCAAGGCGGGGGCCTCAAACTAGTGTCCTGCGGGCCACATTTGGCCCGCGTGTTTGAGACCCCTGACTTAAAGGATGTATGACAAGACATAAAGTCACCCATTTGTCATAGAAACGACCGCTACGGCTTTTTATGTCAACAAAAGTGGTCTGAAAAGTACGTTGACTCATTTTAGCAAGAAGAAAAAGTTGTCATGGCACAGCAGACGTCTGAATGTGAGTGATGTGCACTTGCTCTCACCCACTGCAGCCATGGCCCCGGGAGGAAGATCTGCCTCTTTGATGCAACGCCCCCTCCAGTAGGCTGCGAGAATGGCCTCCTCATGGCTGAGGGAGCCGTCAGCATAGCCGCATGCCAGCTCTCCCACCGAGTGACCCACGATACCGTCAGGCTTTAGTCCCAGCTTAGCAAGCAGGTCTATTTGGGCTATCTGCAAACAGATCAAGCACACAGGTTATACTTTTTTTGCCAGACTTATACTTTTGAAGTACTTTTGGGTGATTTAGTTTTTTTTTTTAATTGTATACATTCTTCCTGACATTGTTGCCACTCTACCTGTACAGCGGCGAGACCCACAAAGGCATTGACCGTGTCTTCGAAAGTGGATTCATCAGCTTCCTGGAGCAGGCGGGATATGACTAAACCGGTGTCCTTTAGGGCCTTGTCTGACCGCATTATGGACTCTCTGAAGTCAGGCAGCTGCATCATGCTGCGACCCATGCCCGCCCACTGCGTCCCCATACCTGGACGCAACACAACGCATCGTCACAATGAAAATGTCAGGAACATATCATTCAGCCGATATTGATTCTTACCTGAGCAGATGTACCAGAGGGGCCTGGGAGTGGCCTGCACCGGTTGCACCTCATTGATGTCAGCCTGAGAGCCAATCAGAGTGTAGCCTCGATAGGGCATGCTAGCAGTCGTTCTTCCAGAGACTTCATTGAGCAAAGACAGGAAGCAGTCATCAGCACTGTGTTCCTTGGCGCTTTGGAGAAGCACGTTCACAGCGGCCTCGGTACGCCCACACGCCTGAATCACACGTGGGACCGTTCTCGTCTCAGCCGGTGTCCCAGTACTCCGCTCAGTGGGGGCAAGAATCACATGGACATTTGAGCCCCCAAAGCCGAAGGAGTTGATTCCAACGATGCCGCCACGTACAGAGATAGGCCGGTCCACGACTTGAACCCGGCCATCGATGAGGGCAGGAATGTCAGTGTTGGGATTGTTGAAGTGAAGATTGGGGGCCCACACGCCTCGCTCCAGACTCAGTAGCACCTACATAAGGGAGCACATTGATACATGCCATCATAGCCCCCTTCAAACCTTCTCCCTAAGTCAGGGGTCCACTGGAGCTAGCGACCTAAACGGTAGCCTCCAAGTTATTTCCTTTAAACTTAAAAAGCCAAAAACCTACCACTTCCACATGGATAGGGAGGATAAATATTAACAGTTATTTAACCTTTAACATGAACATTAATCAAACGTAATAATTTTTTCTGGGTACATGATACCATACAGCATCCATATCAAACTTGCGAGAGCCGCACTAACATTTAACTTTCATATCAAGGCGGGGGCCTCAAACTAGTGTCCTGCGGGCCACATTTGGCCCGCGTGTTTGAGACCCCTGCCCTAAGTATCTTTATTCCCATAATATTATTACTTTTCTCCTACTTTGTTTGCCTAAAGGGACAACTTTCCTTTGTTGTACTCCTTTCTCATAATACTACACTTCTCTCAGATTTCAACACTATACTATTAAAATCACATTATTTTCCCTCTTCATATTATTCTTGGAGATGTAATACTTTTTTCTTGTCAGAATAACACTTTTTTTTTCTCTTATATGAAATTTTAGGGTTTTATTCCCATAATACTTTTGACTTTATTCTCTTATTTATTCATTACTTTAACTATTTCTGCAACCTCATTTTCTGCAACCAACATTTTGCTACTAAAATGACACACTATGTTATTCTTGTACAGTGACAACTTTTTCCTCTTAATAATTTAACTTTAGTCTTTTTACTGCTGATTGATATTGTTGCTGTTTTTTAAATGTTCTACTTTTTACTCGAGTTTAATCTTTAGTTTTCTATTTAACAGTGAAAAGCCCCGTGCTGCAGATGGCCCCCAGTTTGGACACCCTGACTAAATGTATACTATATCTGCAGTAATGTACCTTTGAGTAGGATCATTTTCCACTAAGTAAGCTTGTGGTAGGATATATGTATTTGTCATTTGCCATCAAAGTAAATCATCTAATAATAAGAACATATTCATATTAACTAAACAACATGTAGTGCCATCTCACTCACCTTTGCTATGGCAGCCAAACCAGAGGCCGGTTCTGGGTGACCCATGTTGGACTTGGTGGAGCCAATGAGCAGTGGCTCTCGCTTGGACTGACAGAACACACTGACGATGCCGTTCACTTCCTGTGGGTCACCCACCTACATGTACATGCATTAGAGCACAAGCAAAGCTAAGATAAACTAAGATGAGTGGGTATTAAAACCACCATTTAGTGCATGTGTGTGGTTGGGCTGGGGGGTCTAGACCGGCTAAGAACTGACCTTTGTTCCGGTGCCGTGGGCTTCAACATACTCAACCTGCTCTGGTGAGATGTTTGCCTCCTGGTAGAGGCAACTAACCAGGGTGCTCTGCATCTCACCTGAAGGAAACGTCACTCCTGCAAGACAAAGGCACAGTCATGGAGACACCAAAGCCCAGGAATGTTATGCTTTATTTGTTTCCCCCATGGTTACACATCTTGGTTACCCATGCCAAACGTATGGCTTAATTTCACCCTTAACCCAGGGGTGCCCCAAGTACGGCCCAGGGGCCTGCTCACCTTGGTCTTTGTATCCATCTGTGTTGTTCCCAGCGTTCAACACTGTAGCATAGACCCTCCTAGCTGCCGACCGCTTGGTCAGCAACACCACCACTGCTGCCTCGGAGCGACAGTATCCATTGCCTGGTTAAAAGAATGGTAGGCATGAATGAATGGAGTGCAGTGAAGGTGTAAGCCTTACAGACTAAAACAGTTTCAACATGTTCTTCTACCTGAAGCATCAAAGGACTTGCACGTCCCGTCAGGACTGAGCATGCCGAGTTTCATGAACTGCACTGAGGTGTTTGGTTTGAGCAGCAGGTTGACTCCCCCAACTAGCGCAGCGTCGCATTGGCCCAAGCGCATGGCGTGGAAGGCGTTCTCTAAGGCCAGCAGGCTGGAAGAGCAGGCGGTGTCGATAGCCGTGCTGGGGCCTGCAGCAGCAAAGACATCCATGATGCAGGCGGCGTACAGTGTACCACATATACCACGTGTACGGCGTACAATGTACCATTGAAGTCAAAGAAGTAGGAGAGTCTGTTGGCCAACATGGCGCGCTGGCAGCCAGTCATGCTGTAACCGAGAAGCTCCTCTGGGTCTCTGCTGAAGGCCTCGCTCGCTTCTGAACCACTCACCCCGACATAGACACCCGTCTTACTGCCACGGAGAGTAGCTGGCTTCAGTCCTGCAACACATGCATGCAGGTTCTCACCAAAAGAACTAGTTACGTGTGATAGCTAATAGTTAGTGTTGCTACACTGAGAAAGGACCCCACTTGATATTCATACTCTACCAAGTTTGAGTCAAGTGCAACTATCATCAAGGGTAAACATGCTATCCTTGAACATGAAAGGATCTGCTCTTTGAAATTAAGACAGACGGACAGTGATCACTAAGACAAACTAGAGTCCTTTTTAGGACTGTTTCATCCAATTCTTCATCTTTGATTGCTGTATTTGACACATTATGTGTTATGTAGTTATGACATCAGTACAGTGGAAGAGTGACTTTGGTGTCAACTTATTCATTTCAAATCACACTAGATCAGGGGACTCAAACACGTGGCCCGCAGGACACTAGTTTGAGGCCCCCGCCTTGATATGAAAGTTTAATGTTAGTGCGGCCCGCGCAAGTTTGATATGGATGCTGTATGGTATCATGTACCCAGAAAAAATTATTACGTTTGATTAATGTTCATGTTAAAGGTTAAATAACTGTTAATAGTTATCCTCCCTATCCGTGTGGAAGTGGTAAGTTTTTGGCTATTTAAGTTTAAAGGAAATAACTTGAAGGCTACCGTTTAGGTCGCTGGCTCTCTAGTTTGCGAGTTAGCATGTGTCTCAAGACCCTGCAGTTGCGCAATATGTTGGAAATAAAAAGAGTATAAATGTGACTATAGTCGTGTTTTGTCATGTCTACAGGGCTCTAATAATGCTTTGTTAATTTTAATCTGAAAAAAATAATTTGTCTACCCACCAACTATATGTGGTTTCTTAAGTTTTTATTATTTGTCGTTTTATTATTATTATTATTATATTTATTTATTACTGATTGATTGATTTTCTTTATTCTTGATTTGTTTATTTATTTTTCATCTTATTTTGTGTAGAAAAATAAAAATTAAGATATTTGAGAACAGTGGAATGTTTTATCAGAGCTTTTCTTGTAGAAAATCGGAACCAAAAGCAAAGTTTATTCATTATTCTGTTTTCAATAAATGCGTTTTTTTTTTTTTTTTGGAAAACCTGATGCGGCCCAGTCTCACCCAGACCCTAGCTCCAGTGGCCCCCAAGTAAATTGAGTTTGAGACCCCTGCACTAGATCGTCTCCAGCCAGACTCTCTGGTTACACTTTCTACGTGTTCTCACCTGCGTCTACAATGGCCTCGTAGGAGACCTCCAGCAAGAGACGGAGTTGAGGGTCCATGGTGTTGGCCTGTTTAGGATGGACTCCAAAAAAGGCCGCATCAAAGCAGCTGATGTCCTTCAGTTTCCCGTTCCTCCTGGGGAGAGCGTACAGGCCTGGAGATACGACAAAGGAGACAAGGAGGAGCAACTAAAACCACACTGAAGTTTTTTGTAAGATGTGAAGGAGCAGGTAGCATATGCAGCTTTGGCAAGTCAAATACCCAACATCAGCATCTAACAGCTTCATGGTGGAGACCAGTGTTCTTCAAAGCATGTTGTGACATTTTTGGTTGATCAGATTTTGAGATATGTTTGACTTTCTGTGACGCAGTAGTCAGATGTTTCACATAAAAACATGAATATATGAACCTGTATATAGTGGAACAGCTTAGTACTGAACGCTGCAACCCACACCTTTTACAGTACAAAGCCAAACCAGCAAAGACAAGTTGAGTGGACTCCTAAAAAATACATACGTACATATCAGGTGTGCCCAGGAGCAATGGACGCCTTATAAACCTTGGTATCAGTCATGTTTCCCAAAGGTATTACACATACAACTAATGGTGACATACAGTACTGTACATTCATTATAATACCACAGGCTTAGACATAAACATAGACTTTCTTTATTGTCATTGCACAATAACACAGCAGTGAAATTGCCAACGAAATACCGTTGCGTGGCTCCCGTGTAATAATAAATAATAAATAATAATGTAGATAATAGATGACATCAAATGTGATCAACAATGTACAGCGTAAACAGTAAATTGCACAAATAATTTAAATAATTTTTGGACAAATAATAATAATTTAAAGGTTGATACACATTCCCTATTACTCACCTGGTGTCCACCTGCGGTCATCTTCTGTCACCATGTCCACTCCATTGATGAGGTTCTCCCAGAACTCCTCCAGGTTGCTTGACTCGGGCAAACGGCCTGATATTCCTGCAATGACGATGTCATCCATGGCAGGTGACTGCAAACAAGAAAGGCAGTAAGAATGACATGGTCAATGAAGTACAGCAAGATGTACAGCAACATCCTAAGCTAACTATTCCACTTCATTCAAACCGCAGTCAGAGTGCTCCAAATGATTTACACTAATGATATTCAACAGCCAGTATCATCTTCTCCCCACCAGGTAGAAGCTGTGTGATGGTAACAGCAGCAAAGTAGCACGAAAAAAAACAGTTTCATGCTAACATCAGCAGCTAGGTAAGGCAAAGGACAATTTAAGGTGTCTTATATAGAACATTAAGATCATGTACAGAATGCAACAAGATAAATAAAATACAAATATAACAACAGGAAGGAATTCAGCTCTCCCAATGTTGCTGTCATCAACTGTTCCGTGTTTGTTACTTTGTACACCACTAGATACTTTCTTCTACAGGAACTTCCAACATGGCTGAACTGGCCATGGACCTCCAAATATCATATAAAGGTCTGAATTACAAGAACATACAGAAGGTTGAAATAAAACTACAAAGCTGTCATTTGAGGAGAATTAAGTCCAAATATGAAGACAAAATGTATTCTCATGAAACATATCTCATATAATCCAGGTGGAATAAAAGCAGACATGTTTTCCTAGGAATATATTTCATTTATCAGTGGGATAGCCCTCTGCTAGGATGTGTCTGATATAATCCAGGTGGAATAAAAGATGACATGCTGTGTTCCTAGGAATATATTTAATTTATGAGTGGGATATCCTTCTACTAGGATCTGTCTGATATAATCCAGGTGGAATAAAAGCTGACATGCAGTTTTCCTGGGAATATATTTCATTTATCAGTGGGACATCCTTCTGCTAGGATGTGTCTGACATAATCCAGGTGGAATAAAAGCTGACATGCCGTTTTCCAAGGAATATATTTCATTTATCAGTGGCATATTCCTCTGCTAGGATGTATCTGATATAATCCAGGTGGAATAAAAGATGACATGCTGTTTTCTTAGGAATATATTTCATTTATCAGTGGGATATCCCTCTGCTAGGATGTGTCTGATATAATCCAGGTGGAATAAAAACTGGAATGCAGTTTTCCTAGGAATATATTTCATTTATCAGTGAGATATCATTCTGCTAGGATGCGTCTGATATAATCCAGGTGGAATAAAAGCAGACATGCAGTTTTCCTAGGAATATATTTCATTTATCAGTGGGATATCCCTCTGCTAGGATGTGTCTGATATAATCCAGGTGGAATAAAAGCTGACATGCTGTTTTCTTAGGAATATATTTCATTTATCAGTGGGATATCCCTCTGCTAGGATGTGTCTGATATAATCCAGGTGGAATAAAAACTGGAATGCAGTTTTCCTAGGAATATATTTCATTTATCAGTGAGATATCCTTCTGCTAGGATGTGTCTGATATAATCCAGGTGGAATAAAAGCTGAAATGCAGTTTTCCTAGGAATACATTTCATTTATCAGTGGGATATCCCTCTGCTACGATGTGTCTGATATAATCCAGGTGGAATAAAAACTGGAATGCAGTTTTCCTAGGAATATATTTCATTTATCAGTGAGATATCCTTCTGCTAGGATGTGTCTGATATAATCCAGGTGGAATAAAAGCTGAAATGCAGTTTTCCTAGGAATACATTTCATTTATCAGTGGGATATCCCTCTGCTAGGATGTGTCTGATATCATCCAGGTGGAATAAAAGATGACATGCTGTTTTCCTAGGAATATATTTAATTTATGAGTGGGATATCCTTCTACTAGGATGTGTCTGATATAATCCAGGTGGAATAAAAGCTGACATGCAGTTTTCCTAGGAATATATTTCATTTATCAGTGGGATATCCCTCTGCTAGGATGTGTCTGATATCATCCAGGTGGAATAAAAGCTGACATGTTGCTTTCTGGTCTCACATTCACCTCTCATTTTTTGTGTGCTGTTGGGCAGTGAGCTCAATGAGCCGCAGTGGAGTCGGCCATCTTGCTACTGGCAGCGTAAAATGTATTGACTGACAGTAAAGATGCTTTGCTTGAGGAGCATATGTAATCATGCTGGCATTGACTGGCAGCTTTGGAGATGAGAAGCCCTACTAAACACGCATGAAGGAGCACGTACAGCCAACAATGTAGTCCATGGAGAGCAGCGTACAAACGATGTGTGTCTCTTGCTTTGTTCCCCGTTTCTGGGCCAAGCCTTTGTGTCAGCGGGAGCTCTGTGACCAATATTTAACATACAGATCCTCTCCCTAAGTTGACACGCTGCTGTACTTAAAGGGGAAGTGCTCTTTTTTTGTAAGGTTGACCATTATTCCCAATCCTTATGTCAAACATCAACACATATTTCTGTCCTTTTTTTGTGCATTCTATCATGAGAAAGCCAGTTAACATGAGCTAGCTAATAATGGATGTCATGGGAAGTAAAGCCCTCGCAAAAACGTATAAGTATATTAAGCAAGCTACAGCCATATTGTTACTGTAGCAGCCATTCCGAGGAGACGTTATGATGGAACTGGCCTAAGCTAAGCTACGCTCCATGTGAAAGACGTTTAGCTAGTTTTAGCCAAATTATGTGCTATCATCAGTGTACCTGTTACTGCATGATCACAGCATGGATATCAAACCATAAAATGTTGTTTTAAGAGGGCTTCTAGGTGTGTTCCAATGACATGTATTGTTAGCTAGCTCTTATTAACTCCTTTCCTGGTGTAAGAAATATTTGTTCATGTTTCAGAAAGGAATTGGGAATCATGGGGAAAAAAAAAAGTGTAATCCATATCCTTAATGACACGCACAGATTTCATGTGAGATAGGTGGAGGGGATTTGTGGCCCAGGATGTGCTGCCATGAGGATTAGAATGAGGAAGCACCTTCAGGAGCAAAAAAGGACTCGGATCACACGCCAAGACCGTGCACGTGACATCTGGCAACACAAACTCAACCGAGCAGAGTGATCAAGTCATGTGTGTGAAGGTCACACTGTTCTATTGTCTATGTGTAAATATATGCAGCTTATCAATGTATTCCGTGAGTATGCTCTTTTATCAAACAGCATACAGTGGCAGTATCACAGTACAACGCACACAGAGCTAGCTTTTATCAACGAGAGCGAGCTAAATATGGCGTTTCCTTCACACAACCATGCTGCTATCAGCTCAGTAGAAAGTGTTAAGAGGAAAGGTTATCAGCGTAGGCTGTGTGGCGGTGTCTCAAGCCAACGTGCGAGGTATGTTAGTGGTTGGTGCGCTCCCAGCACTACTTTGACCCATCTTGGGTCACACTTCTTCAGACGTACAGTATGAAGTCTAAAGCATGCATTGTCATAGTTGAATATGTAAAGCAGGGGTCTCAAACACGCGGCCCGCGGGCCAAATGTGGCCCGCAGGACACTAGTTTGAGGCCCCCGCCTTGATTTGAAAGTTTAATGTTAGTGCGGCCCGCGCAAGTTTGATATGGATGCTGTATGGTATCATGTACCCAGAAAAAATTATTACGTTTGATTAATGTTCATGTTAAAGGTTAAATAACTGTTAATAGTTATCCTCCCTATCCGTGTGGAAGTGGTAAGTTTTTGGCTATTTAAGTTTAAAGGAAATAACTTGAAGGCTACCATTTAGGTCGCTAGCTCTCTAGTTTGCGAGTTAGCATGTGTCTCAAGACCCTGCAGTTGCGCAATATGTTGTAAATAAAGAGTATAAATGTGACTATAGTCGTGTTTTGTCATGTCTACAGGGCTCTAATAATGCTTTGTTAATTTTAATCTGAAAAAAATTGTCTACCCACCAACTATTATTATTATATTTATTTATTACTGATTGATTGATTTTCTTTATTCTTGATTTGTTTATTTATTTTTCATCTTATTTTGTGCAGATAAATAAAAATTAAGATATTTGAGAACAGTGGAATGTTTTATCAGAGCTTTTATTGTAGAAAATCGGAACCAAAGCACTGAAAAAGTTTGTATATTTTTCTGTTTTTAATAAATGCGTTTTTTGTTTGTTTTTTTTGGAAAACCTGATGCGGCCCAGCCTTGCCCAGAACCCTAGCTCCAGTGGCCCCCAGGTAAATTGAGTTTGAGACCCCTGATGTAAAGGATATTGTCAAGTATGCAAATGTGCCATGATCAGGCAGCAGATTGGCTCTATGAGAAGGAAGTGAAATTTTAAGAAGAGTAGACGAGATGATTGTATGATGCTGGGAACATAGGAGGATTATTTACATCATTCATTCACCGCAGCCACAACCAGTTTGGACTTGTCCAACAAGTCGTCAAGGCAAAGCGTGTGGTTGTTTCCTTCAAGTGAGGAGGACACATCAGGATGATACCTTTCCTATCTGTATACTGACTTACTTTACATTGTTCAGGAAGATGGATCTACTCTATCGATACATAAAGCGTTGTTCCCAATAAAATATACCATCAGGAATTAATGCCACCAAGTTAAGCGTGGAATAAAAATCCTAATGAACTGCCTGGCTGTATTTGCTCGGCAGTGCTGTCCAGTTAGTAGTTACTTAGCATGCATGCCATTGAAGCGTCCTGAAAAGCAGAGCTGGCAATGTGCCCGTGAAGAACACCTCCCAGGCTCTTTCCATTACCAGCTTCCTGGTTTGGCACACAGCATTCCTCAGCCTGCTTTGGAATGTCTCACGCTTCTTTGGCTACTATGAACAAACCACAGTCATGGTGAGGGGAACGTTTCCAGCGTGATACGATGGTACTACAGTCCTGTAACGTACATGGCATTTAGACTACTTCCATTCAGCCATCAGTAATGAAGACCATTACAAAAATTAATAGGATCAATACAAATCAAAAAAAGGATGTAATTGATTTGGTAAAAAAGCATTAGACTAGATTCAGCATCTACATTTCCTCTGAAATATGTCCCGTTTCAGGCCAGGAAACACATCTTGTTCACCTAAGTAGCTATTGTTTCATACTAGGCTGCTCATCTACGTTCCAATGAATGAATCATGGTTCCAAACTGTGTGTCATACATGCCCTATTTATTACGAAGAAAAAGATGGCAGTGGTATATACAATGGTATATTTGTATTTGTTTGCATGGACAGCCCCTAAAGGAAGCTGAACGACAGCACACTAAGCATGCAAACACAGCATTTGCCTCAGTGTTTTGAATGTATTTTCTAAATCAAATTGTACTTCTACAGTAAGCCTTACTATGTTAGTGAGCAAAAAGAACAGCCACTTCCTGTGTTTCTTTGTCCTTGTGTTTATTTAGACCACACATTTGCACCTAACAACAGATGCTGTGGTGGTTAATGCACCTTGCTGTGTGAAAGGACACAACATGCACAACATGATGTGTAGTATTCCACATTGGTCACCTGTTGTCAGTAATTGTACACCACCAAAAAAAGCTAACATGACTCTGTTGTGTTGTATTTTTATTCATTCATTCATTCATTTTCATTTTCATTTCATTTTACACCCTGGACTGGTGGCCAGCCAATCACAGGGCACATATAGACAAACAACCATTCACACTCACATTCATACCTATGGACAATTTGGAGTCGCCAATTAACCTAGCATGTTTTTGGAATGTGGGAGGAAACCGGAGTACCCGGAGAAAACCCACGCATGCACAGGGAGAACATGCAAACTCCACACAGAGATGGCCGAGGGTGGGATTGAACTCGGGTCTCCTAGCTGTGAGGTCTGCGCGCTAACCACTCGACCACCGTGCAGCAGTATATTTTTATTTTATCTTCTATTCATACATCTGCATTATTGGGTAATAGGAGTGTAAATGTGACTATAGGGATGCTATGTCATGTCTGTGGGGCTCTAATAGTGTTCAAAATCCTATTTAGCAGCCTATCTATGCTGTAACTACAAAGATATTCAATTTATAAATAAGGAATCATACTTCAGCAAGTCTCCCCTGGCTTATTATGGGTTGCATAATAAGTGATTCTTCGTGAGGTGTGGACATTGTGTTATTAGAAGTAAGTGATGCATACTTTTTCCTCTCTTTCCTCTTACATGTTTGCTGTGTTTTTGTAATTATTTTTAATTTTACATTTGGCAGGATGGATCATTTGACCACAAATGGCTCTCAGCCACACTTTGGACACCTCTACTACTGGAACAACTTGTAGCATAAGCTCACTGTCCAACATTAGCTACATTCAATGCCCTGAGAATACAATGATCTGGATGAATGGCAATATCCACAAGCACAGTCCAATACAATCCGAATAACAGTGTAGTGTTTCTAAGGAGAGGAACGAGGGGTTAGTCATGTGTTCATGGGTGTGGTTGTAGTTTGCATCACCAAGCGATGTTTCAAGTAGTCATGAAGCTAAATACAGTAACTTAGAAACCACTGCACTGTTGAATTTAACATGTTTCTCTGTAAGCATCATGAAGCAATTGTTTGTCGGTGTGCCTCGTGCGGATACATACAGGAATGTAAAATTGTGAATTCGTCTACGTCACTTCCGGCCTCTCATCATGAACCATCAATCAAAGCGAAGTTCGCTATCAGAATGCTAACATAGCAGGAGTCCATATTGTTTGTTGCCAAGCCACTTTTATGATTTTACATCATCCTATTGACTCGCGTTAATTATTTCCGCCACGCGTGTAAGACTGAGTCACGCAATACCGGGAGGACCTGTAATCCGCTAACTAAAACGCAGCTAGCTAAAATGCTTACCTGTTTGGCGTCTTTCTTTCTCAAAAGTCAAGAGCCAAAAACACTTGAATGGGATGCGAGGACTCCTGGACCACGGGGGTTGGCTCGTTTATTCCGTCCGTCGGTCCACAGCGGGCGGGAGTACTTTACAACCAGGAGTCTATTTCCGAGGTGAAAGGCAGCATCCGCGCTTGAATGTTTTTTCTCTTCGTCCCCCTGCTGACTTTAAATGTCTGATATTGTGCCTCGCCACGCCACATGGGCTGACAGCTTCGTCTGGCCGACTAGTCCAATGAGAAAGGAGGCCCGGCTCTCGCATCCAGCCAGCAGCGAGCAATGAGCTCAACGCCCCTCTCATGAAAAAAAAGTGAAAACAAGACCCGGGGTTAGTGGAGTTCAAACCTACGGTCACTAGCCGTGTCTCCATCAAACATCCTCCGTCTAATGCCAATTAAATAAGCCATTAAATTGATGTATTGTCAAAGATAAATATCGGTTACATGGGATTCATATTTTATCTAGTCTTAATTTCAACTCAAATTACACATCTATAAAAAGATGGAGTTTCACATTAATTCTCACACATTTAGACTCACGTGCGCGCCAACGAACCTCTAGTTAAACTAATGACCCAAACTAATGACCCGCCCGCTAAACTAACCAAAATAAAGTTACTGGATGATTACATACTCTCTATACATTGTATTCTATGTTCATACAATTTATTTAAGATTTTACCTTTTTGATCTTGATAGCAGTCAAGGGAAAATTAACCGGGTCACGTTCAGACATGCGCAGACTCAAGTCCTGTTTAGATTACGTAACTACTTTGAACTCAGCGGTTATGTGAGCACGTGGGTGACACGCAAACAGTGACTGACAGGAACGTTCACCAATGCCGCTACGGAGGAAGCTGAGAATCCGGAGAGCCATCCAATCAGCGTCGAGAGGAAGAAGGATAGCGCGATTAAGAGGCGGGGCGACTGATGACGAACCCGCTGGCGTGACCCCGTATGAGGTTACCGTAGTTCATGAATTCAGTCGGCTTGCATGATACGCTGTCTGTCCTCCTGACCCACTCTGGTTGAAAGGCAAAACCAATGAAAATGAACACAATTATACATTTTGTTTTATAATGCCATCATAAGGGTAGTTTGATTTTCAAATCATTAGAAAAGGGTGAGGTTTTCTTGTAGTTTTAAGATCTTTACATAGTAGACTGACTAAACAAAGAAAAAATTAGGGCTGATGGGGTACTAATTGTATTCAAATTGTTACTGTGAACATAAGGAGAAATGCCAGCTGGACATGATGACATTATATACATAGTATTTGTATGTATTAAGAGCTATAAATGAACAATATGATGAAGCTAAAATATGCCAGACATGTGTGAACATGAGTAGCACAACATTTTAATCACACTTTGAAACCGTGTTGTCATGAGCAATGAGGGGTTGCGTTCAAAGACGCCACATCATTTAAGTTCAATTACTATTTTTGAGTGTACCTGTACTTGATTATACATTGCTGTGAAAAAGCAACTTCACTTTTTATGCATGTTTGTCACACTTAAATGTTTCAGATCCATCCATCCATCCATGCTGGAGCCTATCCCAGCTGTCTTGGCGCGAGAGGCGGGGTCCACCCTGGACTGGTGGCCAGCCAATCACAGGGTACATATAGACAAACAACCATTCCCACAAGTCAATTACAACTCACCTGAACATAAAATGTGAAAAACTGAAAAAGTGAAATACATGAAAGAGAATTGAAAATTAAAAAATATGAAGAAAACATGAAAGAAAAGTTGGAATGGCATCATGAAGGAGGACTACCTCCAAATTCTTAAACTTCACCTCACACCCGCAGCCAGACGGATGACACAATGATGTATTTACTGTATGGATATACGTCAGTCTTTAACATTATAGTTCCTGATCCTATCAGGGGCTTTGTGTCTCAAGTTCTTGGATGGTGCTTTGGAAGGGTTCTTCCTCTGCTGGAGTTCGGCTGAAGGACGTCTGTGGATGGGCGCGCTGGTCCCTGCAACCGTGACTCCAGAACCGCCAGGCTGAGTTGCTCTGGTCCTGCTCGGATGGCTTTCACCTTGATGCAGACGTAGGGGTGGCATCACAGTCAAGTACTAGACCAGGGCTGTCCAAGCTCTTCTCAAGCCAAGAGCCTAGGCCAAGAGCCTGGGCCAAGAGCCTGGGCCAAGAGCCTGGGACGCACACCGCAAAATGAAAGGATACTCCAAGGATATTCATTCATTCATTTTCTACCGCTTTTTCCAACATGAGGGTCACGGGGGTGCTGGAGCGTATCCAAGCTGTCTTCGGGCGAGAGGTGGGGTACACCCTGGACTGGTGGCCAGCCAATCACAGGGCACATATAGACAAACAACCATTCACACTCACATTCATACCTATGGACAATTTGGAGTCGCCAATTAACCTAGCATGTTTTTGGAATGTGGGAGGAAACCGGAGTACCCGGAGAGTACCCACTCATGCACGGGGAGAACATGCAAACTCCACACAGAGATGCCCGAGGGTGGAATTGAACCCTGGTCTCCTAGCTGTGAGGTCTGCGCTCTAACCACGAGAATGAATGAAGATCTCAAACTCAAATGCTTGTTTGCTTTCTCTAATTTGTTTTGGTCTCACTCCCATTTCTTCTTTTAACGTTTAAAAGCTGTACGTAGAACCTCATTGAGATCCAACCATGCAAAATACAAAATGAAGACAGTAGTACGGTTACCCTCCGAGTGTAGAGATGAGCTGAGTCCATGGTCGAGTATTTCCCAAATCTCTTTCAACGATGGGAGCGAGTCCTCCGAACCAGACGCCATCTTCACCTCCAACGAGACTGCAGGACTTTGGTCTGACACTTTGCATGTCTGAGAAAAAAGAAGCGAGGTTTAAATGAAGCTGTATGTGTTGCACATGTACAGTATATACATATCTATATACAGTATATCTGTTGTTTTTGTTCATAAAAATGACTACACAGGAAGCTCAAATCCACTTTCATCACTCTAAGCCAGGGGTCTCAAACACGCGGCCCCCGCCTTGATATGAAAGTTTAATGTTTGATATGGATGCTGTATGGTATCATGTACCCAGAAAAAATTATTACATTTGATTAATGTTCATGTTAAAGGTTAAATAACTGTTAATAGTTATCCTCCCTATCTGTGTGGAAGTGGTAAGTTTTTTGTGATTTAAGTTTAAAGGAAATAACTTGAAGGCTACCGTTTAGGTCGCTAGCTCTCTAGTTTGCGAGTTAGCATGTGTCTCAAGACCCTGCAGTTGCGCAATATGTTGTAAATAAAAAGAGAATAAATGTGACCATAGTCGTGTTTTGTCATGTCTACAGGGCTCTAATAATGCTTTGTTCATTTTAATCTGGCAAAAAATAATTTGTCTACCCACCAACTATATGTGGTTTCTTAAGTTTTTATTATTTGCCGTTTTATTATTATTATTATTATATTTATTTATTTATATAGACAAACAACCATTCACACTCACATTCATACCTATGGACAATTTGGAGTCGCCAATTAACCTAGCATGTTTTTGGAATGTGGGAGGAAACCGGAGTACCCGGAGAAAACCCACACATGCACGAGATGGCCGAGGGTGGAATTGAACCCTGGTCATCCTAGCTGTGAGGTCTGCGCGCTAACCACTAGACCGCCATGCCGCCTTTTCCAGGAGTTTGTACGTGTAAATGAGTTTGGAAATCCAAACCATTATCCCGGCCGGCATGGATCGTATCCAAGGACAAGTAGTATAGCCCATAAATGTTTTTGGTGCACTGTAGTATTTGTTTTGTTACTTTCCCAGTACAATATGTTTTCAGTGACTTACTGAAAGCAGTGTTTTGAAATGGGATCCATTCATACTTTGAAACAGAAATAAATATCTTTAAATAGTCCTGCATGTGGCCTGTATGGAATAAAATTCCAGGTGTGTTGGAAATGTCATACCGTAATTTTACATTGTTTTAGCCTACTGTTGATTATGGCACAGTGATTTTCAAACTGGCACTCCTTGGCATAGACAGTGAAATTATTACCCCAGACCCATCAGGGGTATTGGGCCCTCTGGACCAAAGGTCGCCAGCTCCTTCCACGGTAGGACCTGCCCTCTCAGACGCCCTGTAAGCCATTTGTCTTACAGCATACTGAAGCTCCTAGGAGACAAGAGCATACAACGTGGACGAGTGGACCACTGCGACCTCTAGTGGTAGAAAACACAACCAACATCTGATCTTGACAATATGCTAAGAAGGTATATGTACTGTATTTGAAGAATAAACTATAGATTACTATCAACTTCACTATTTCTATGTGCAATTCTTCTTCATGTTCAACTTTTTGTTACATTTTGAACAGGCATGTGTTGGTCCTTCAAAGCCATGACGTTCGTGTATGTGGCAGTGGACCACCTGATGGCACTGTTGGCTTATTGGCAATGAAGGAAGACCTGTAGAGTACCTGAAGGGCCTGTACCTGTGTGGTGAGCTTGTACTGTAGTTGCTCCACAGCAGAAAGCCGATCATGTTGATGTCCTTCTTCCATTGGAACACAATCCTTCTTTTCTTCAACTACATCTGTATGACACACAACAGGGCTGACTCCAGATCTGTACACTACTTACTATACAGCATCTTGGCACTTATCAAACTTGTAGGAACAACAAATAACAACTTGACTTTTACTAATAGCTTATACGAATGATAAAAGCCTTTAGATCAGGGGTCTCAAACACACAGACACTAGTTTGAGGCCCCCGCCTTGATATGAAAGTTTAATGTTAGTGCGGCCCGCGCAAGTTTGATATGGATGCTGTATGGTATCATGTACCCAGAAAAAATGATTACGTTTGATTAATGTTCATGTTAAAGGTTAAATAACTGTTAATAGTTATCCTCCCTATCCGTGTGGAAGTGGTAAGTTTTTGGCTATTTAGGTTTAAAGGAAATAACTTGAAGGCTACCGTTTAGGTCGCTAGCTCTCTAGTTTGGAGTTAGCATGTGTCTCAAGACCCTGCAGTTGCGCAATATGTTGTAAATAAAAAGAGTATAAATGTGACTATAGTCGTGTTTTGTCATGTCTACAGGGCTCTAATAATGCTTTGTTCATTTTAATCTGAAAAAAATAATTTGTCTACCCACCAACTATATGTGGTTTCTTAAGTTTTTATTATTTGCTGTTTTATTATTATAATTATATTTATTTATTTATTACTGATTGATTGATTTTCTTTATCCTTGATTTGTTTATTTTTAATCTTATTCTGTGCAGAAAAATAAAAAGTAAGATATTTGAGAACAGTGGAATGTTTTATCAGAGCTTTTATTGTAGAAAATCGGAACCAAAGCAATGAAAAAGTTTGTATATTTTTCTGTTTTTAATAAATGCGTTTTTTTTTGTTTTTTTTGTTTTTTTTGAAAACCTGATGCGGCCCAGTCTCACCCAGACCCTAGCTCCAGTGGCCCCCAAGCAAATTGAGTTTGGCACCCCTGCTTATAGCTAAATAAAGTGATGGATCATTTGACTTGAAATGGCTGTGGAATCTTATGGTTGAATCATAGGGATAACTTGAAAAGTCCATTTGTAAAGCTGGAATAAATGTGCACAGGAGTGTGAAACCCTTGTTCCAGAAATAATGATCCATAAGAGACCACATGAGTTGTGGAGTACAAGGATTAGGAGGCTTTAAGACTGACAGATCCGATAATGTTTTTGTTTAGAAGCAAATACGTGTGAATACGTGACTGAATGTGACTTTCTTACTGTACCCCGTCCATCAGCGGCGATGCGGGCACGGAGGCAGTTGCCCATCCGAATGAGCTGTTGCTTCTCCCTGCTCAGATGGGCAATGTACGCCACTGCCTGCCTCAGCCTGGCGTGCACCAGCGTAATCTTCCTTCTAATGCTCTCAACATTCCCACATGCAACGTCAGTCATCAGAGACGAGGCGGCGTGCTGCTGCCGCCACAGGTACAGGTTCTCATCCTGGACCTGTTCCACCAGAGCAAGAAAGGCAGTCACAGTTAATAGTAATGGTTTTATTTCATTTGAACATGCATCAGATTACAATTGAGTGCATCCCATAATCGGTTCACAGTTCCACATGTCCAAAAGGAGTAGGAAGAAGCAAAGCTTATTAAATCCTACCCCTCCATCTGGTACTTTTACAATCAGTAACTGTTACATTTGTTCACTTCCTGCTTTCATAAGTTTCAATAGTTTAGTTTTTTTTTTATTAAATTAAATTAAATTAAATTAAATTAAATTAAATTAAATTACGAGGTGATATGACCATCCAATGACATAATGGGTACCATAGTGTCAATATAGTGATATATATAGTGTTATATATATAGTTAGATATATATAGTGATGTATATAGTTCATTCATAATACTTCATTCTTCCAGTACCTGATCTGTGGGGTCAGCATGCAGCCCTCTCAGAACCCGCGTCCTCCAAAAAGTGGAGCCTGCATGTTTCTCCAGACACGGACCTGAGGATGCAAAGTCTCAGTGAAGATGATGATATATTTTTTTTTATCACATACTACAGTATTAATTAACCCTGTACCCTAGAAACCGCCCATGAATGATACGGGAAAATGCTGAAATGATACTGTGTCAGAGCCCAGGGCAGTGATACTGATAAAATATCGAGTTCAACCATGTCCAGTATCAGCCCCCGTAGCGGTCCACTCAGAGCGCACTGCTCTGGTATCGTGCCCGTGAAACAACCAATCAGAGAACAGCGCACGAGTACTTAGTGCCTAGTGCTTCTCCAGTCACCAAAAAACCCAAACTTGATTAATGGAACTTTAATTGTCAGACATTGATAAGATAAGACATATTATTGTTGAAATATTTTTGCAATTATTGTGTTTCCACTGTTTAGATATAATACATGTAATAAACTGAACATTTTCTGGAAACAAAATGGTCTTTTGATTAAATAGTATGTGATAATAAGATCATGATTAAATAGTATGTGATAATAAGATCATCACATAGTTTGTCTGGTATCAGGCCCAGTATCATGCCCCCAAGTGTCAGTATCAGCCCGAGACCGAAGGTCTGGCCTGATACCAGACAAACCATGTGATAACCTATAATACTCCACCTACCTCTCTTTCTCTCCCTCCCTCCTTCTGTCTCTCGCTTTCTCTTACAGGGCCAACAAAAAATTAGCTACGTGCCTTACATGGCCCCCTGGCCGTACTTTGGAGAGCACGAGTGAAAGGCCTGAGCTTGATACCAATATTAGCCTGCATGGGCTTGGCTATGAAAGACTAAATGGCACAGCTGCAGGTTCAATGACCCAGGATATTGAAACACACACTATGCTTTATACAGTGGATGCTTAAAGGTCAAACACAATGTGTTCCAGCCTATGTCCCATTGTAACTGTAATGGCAAGGTTAAGTTAAAAATAAGATCATTTTCTCTAGTGCCTATCGTCAGTCGGGTGACAGGTGAGCTGGAGCATATGCCGGCTGAAAATGACCTCGGCTAGTCAGCCTTTATTCGTCCCTCAGTGGGGAAATTTGCAGTTTTTGTTGTTTTTTTTTAAATGAAGTTATTGCTAACTTAGCTATATTGTACTCAGCAGCCAGAACAAAGATGCACGCAATGCTACCCCATCTCGCAATCAATACAATTGACAGTGCAGTCATATTCCTCTCATCACTGACTTGGAGGTCTCATGACATCTGCTGACATCTGACCTCCAGGATTTCCTGCAACTTTAAAGGCATCACTTTTTCACACAAGGGAGTTTTCTCTAAGTCTGTCATGTCCCATCTTGTTATGTTTCTTCTGAGTCCCATCATGTCTGAATTGAATGGTATAGTTCCATATTCCAGATGATTTGCCCCCAGTTTGGCCTAAATTCCAACACAGTTCCATCAAATGAGAAATGAAGATGCCATAAAATGCCGTGACTTCAGATGCAAGCCTTAATATTACACTGAAAACTACCTGTCTTGGATTCCTGGTTGTGAGGATGTGGTTTCTCTGTAGATATGTGGGCCAGGGATTCAGCAGGAACTTGGCTGGAGAGCCCTGAAACACCTTGCAGCTTCCTCTCAAGCTGTCCGCATTGAGCCTTCAACAGGCTCACCTCCTGCTTCAGAGCCTCAGTGTAGTCTGGAAAAGAGAAACCGGTCAGAAAGGTTGGTGTTGTTTGTTCACCAACACGGTATGATTCATGTTTGTTTGGCTGGCTGGAGCCTCTGGGTAACCTTTGAAGATCATCATTTATACTTCTGTGAAAGAGACCTGATAAAACTGCTGGGGCGGTGTTGGCAGAGATGTCAGAATGCTTGGCAGGGGGGTCAGTTGCGGAGGTGATGGACACAACGGTGGGGGGTTTCAATGCATCGGTAGAGGAGGTCTGTCGATGTGGTCGGAGAGCACTAAGGTCCTCCATGTCTTTTCTCATCTGGGAAACCACAGCTCGCAACATGCTGTTCTGCTCCATCAGGGAGCGTATCTTCTCAGATGCTGCATCGTCGGTCTTTGACATGAGGTCCTGCAAATACATAATACTGACTACTAGGGACCAGGACTGTCCTGGTCAAATGTGGCCCGCAGGACACTAGTTTGAGGCCCCCGCCTTGATATGAAAGTTTAATGTTAGTGCGGCCCGCGCAAGTTTGATATGGATGCTGTATGGTATCATGTACCCAGAAAAAATTATTACGTTTGATTAATGTTCATGTTAAAGGTTAAATAACTGTTAATAGTTATCCTCCCTATCCGTGTGGAAGTGGTAAGTTTTTGGCTTTTTAAGTTTAAAGGAAATAACTTGAAGGCTACCGTTTAGGTCTCTAGCTCTCTAGTTTGCGAGTTAGCATGTGTCTCAAGACCCTGCATTTGCGCAATATGTTGTAAATAAAAAGAGTATAAATGTGACTATAGTCGTGTTTTGTCATGTCTACAGGGCTCTAATAATGCTTTGTTCATTTTAATCTGAAAAAAATAATTTGTCTACCCACCAACTATATGTGGTTTCTTAATTTTTAATTATTTGCTGTTTTATTATTATTATTATTATTATATTTATTTATTTATTACTGATTGATTGATTTTCTTTATGCAACACGCTAGTGGTTGCCATTTTGTTAGCAAGCTAAGGATGCTAACAGGACGTTTTGTGATAAAAAGAAGAATTCATTAAGAACACAGTTGGATTCACGCGGTGTATTAATAACACAACATGCTAACCAGAGCATGTAAACCAAGGCAACATTTTGGATGTTAACCAAAAAACAGATACTACTGTATCTTTTACAGTAGTATATTAACATATTAACATTTACACATTTAGTTAAAAAAATAGTTATTTATATTGTATTATTAATTTAAGATAAAAAAAAATCATAATTGTACAATATAAGCAATTTGATGTCTTGATTTGCAGCCTTCAATTGTTTTCCAATAAATGACTTTTGGACCACTACAAATAAATGGACAAGATGGCCAATTATGCAAATTTGATGATTATGTCAGTACATCACCCTGTCCCCCAACCAACCAGGGCCACAAATAGATTGCAGTCCTGTGGGAAACTGTTATTTAAGGTGCCAAAGATGTTAGAAGTTGACTGGCAGTGTAGCGGGGCAGAGAGCCAGACTGAAAGGCCAGTATACCCTCAGGGTGCTGGTGCAAAAAGGCCATTGCCTAAAACTGGACGGGCCTGAATGCAGAGTACATGAACTGAAGGGTATGAGGTGCAAAGGGAAGTACTGCAAACGTGTGACCTAACAAGTACATACAGCGTCCTGGATCGATAAGTTTATGTAAGTATAAGAACATGGTGCATGATGTCTTACCTGCGATGTTTTGTCTTGCTCCTTTTCCACAGAAGGAATGAAGGCGGTCAGGCCTTGCAGCGCCGCTTCTTTTTCACTGAGCTCCGCCTTTGCCTGATAAAGGGAAATATATCGAACCAAGGGGGCGGATGAGTCTGCGCATCACAACCGTTTTACCGTTTTGCACATTGCAAATGTTGCAGATGCTAACCTGGTCTCTGGCCCGGGTCAAATCCTGAATAAGCTGCTCATTAGCCAGGTAGTATTTAGCCTCTGCAACATCATAGCGCCTCTGCCACTCCAGTTCCACCTGAACTCGTGACTCCTCCAGATCCGCCTCTCTTTTCAAACCGGCGCTCACATCCTGTTTGTATCTGACAGCACACAAACATTCCAACTACTCTGAAGTCATAAATGAGACCAAATATCGCACCTATTTATGTCCTCCGTGCTCCGCTCCAGTTCGGCTTTAAGTTTGTCGTTGTTTTCCCGCAAGCTCATCAACTCCGCATCCTTGGCGACCATCTCGCTGGAGGCTTGGCTCATGTAACTCTGGCAGGCAGTCTGGCTTGCATCCACTTCCAGGCGGAGCCTTTCAAATCACACATGACAATAAACACCGGGATGAAAAATATAAAAGGGGCGTGGCCGCTTACTTACCTATGTGGAAGTGCTCATGTGGCATTTTGGTGGAATCGGGCCATATTAGCTACTATTTACTATACTACACCCGTGGCCTGAGTTTGACGCCCCTGGTCTACATTGAACAACTCCTCCAGTCCACTGTGGTCCAAATGTGGCCCGCAGAACACTAGTTTGAGGCCCCCGCCTTGATATGAAAGTTTAAGTTTGATATGGATGCTGTATGGTATCATGTACCCAGAAAATATTATTACGTTTGATTAATGTTCATGTTAAAGGTTAAATAACTGTTAATAGTTATCCTCCCTATCCGTGTGGAAGTGGTAAGTTTTTGTCTATTTAAGTTTAAAGGAAATAACTTGAAGGCTACCGTTTAGGTCGCTAGCTCTCTAGTTTGCGAGTTAGCATGTGTCTCAAGACCCTGCAGTTGCGCAATATGTTGTAAATAAAAAGAGTATAAATGTGACTATAGTCGTGTTTTGTCATGTCTACAGAGCTCTAATAATAATGCTAATAATGCTAATAATGAAAATGAATGTCTGATATGTCGGTGTAATGTGTAATATTTTGAAACCATTATTGCTCAGCACCATCATGGAACAGCGGCAGCTGTCTGCTGACAGTGTTCTGGTCTTCATGTCATGAGAGTGTCCCACCTTTTTATTGTGCCATTTTTCTCGTCCAAGGCCATTTGCATGTCTTTGTGTGCCGAGTGAGCCTGAGTGGACGTGACCTCCATGTCTTCCTGCAGTTTGACCATGCGCTCCTCAGCTTTCTGTAGCTGCTCTCTGTGGGCCTGACAGCGAGCGTCCAGCTGCTTCTCCTTCTCCTTCAGGGCCTGGACCATGTCCTTGTTTCTTCACAAGGTCACGGTTGATAACAAGAACAGTTAAAACATTAGTTTTTTCCTCGTTTTGCGTTGGTCAGCTTATTGAGGTCACGTCTCTACATGGACATTGCGATAATTAACTGCAACTGTGTCTGTGTGGATTGGCTGATAATTGACGCACTGACACAAACACGTGCACACGTGTACACACAAAAAGCCTCGCCGACTGTAATGGCTCCTCCAGTTACATTTCACAAACGCTCATCATAAAAAACAGATGATAAAATTGTCAACGTGACCATGTAGAGACAGAAATAACACGCTGCCATGTAAAGAAGATAAGATAAGGCTATTAGTTTGTTGAATAAATGATCACCGCCTAGACACGTCCTATTGCTGGCTTTCAACCATGTGACCTTGAGGCAGGTCACACAAGACTGGGTTAAAGCATCAGACATACAGGTAGGTAGAAGTGTGCGCTCCATGGCCCATTTTTAGAAGCTGGCTAGCTGGCCTGGAGTTCAGGAGAACCAGGGCGGAGAGGGGTCAGGGAGAAGTGTGTGGAGCCCCCGGTGTAGCCCGCAGGACACTAGTTTGAGGCCCCCACCTTGATATGAAAGTTTAATGTTTGATATGGATGCTGTATGGTATCATGTACCCAGAAAAAATTATTACGTTTGATTAATGTTCATGTTAAAGGTTAAATAACTGTTAATTGTTATCCTCCCTATCCGTGTGGAAGTGGTAAGTTTTTGGCTATTTAAGTTTAAAGGAAATAACTTGAAGGCTACCGTTTAGGTCGCTAGCTCTCTAGTTTGCGAGTTAGCATGTGTCTCAAGACCCTGCAGTTGCGCAATATGTTGTAAATAAAAAAAGTATAAATGTGACTATAGTCGTGTTTTGTCATGTCTACAGGTTTACAAGTTTTTATTATTTGCTGTTTTATTATTATTATTATATTTATTTATTTATTTATTACTGATTAATTCATTTTCTTTATTCTTGATTTGTTTATTTATTTTTCATCTTATTTTGTGTAGAAAAATAAAAAGTAAGATATTTGAGAACAGTGGAATGTTTTATCAGAGCTTTTCTTGTAGAAAATTGGAACCAAAGCGAAGTTTTTAATTTTTTTTTTTGTTTTGTTTTGTTTTTTTGGAAAACCTGATGCGGCCCAGTCTCACCCAGACCCGAGCTCCAGTGGCCCCCAAGTAAATTGAGTTTGAGACCCCTGATTTAGATGAAGCAATATGAGGCCTCTGTTTTGAAGCCATCGTGTCTGCGTTCCAACATTTTAGCCTTGATTTAAGTAGAAATTGCACTCATTGTTGCACACAACAGCTAGTTTGCAAACAACAAAGAGGTGGCTTCCTCACTTCCTTATGTGGTCAGCCTCCTTCTTCTTCAGCTTGTTCTGCATCTGCTTCAGCTTGTCCTCTAGCTCCTTTATCCTGCCAGAGAAGGCCGTCACAACCACCCATGTTTGACACGCACACAGCGGCTGGAGAGGCATACCTGACATCTTTGACTGTGGTGACATCCTCCATCACCCGCTCCTTTTGTTGCAGCTGAGCTTGTAACTGCTTGAAGACCTCCTCGGATGCTTTGAGCACCTCCTTGGCTTCCACTTTGGCCTGACTCTGAATTTCATTCTCTTTTGACAGAAGCTTCATCTACACACGCAGAGACGTAAAAGAGATATATTAGATACCATGAGCAGTAGTCTATCTTATTTATTCTAATCTCCTTTACCTTTCAACTACTACTATTGCTTTAAATGCTGTAAGCCTCAATATAATGGTTTAACTTGTGGTGTTGTTGTACAAAGAACACTAAACTCATCATACAGCAACTTAATACGCCAAAAGGAGTACCGAAGAAACATACAAATAAGTACAGATATGAGTTTTAAATGGAAAACAAAACATGTTTTTAGGTTTGTCCATCATGAATTTCATCTTTGGTGCCTGCCGGGGTGCTGCAGTGATGTCCGCCTCCCTCTGGCTCCCTCTGGTGGACAGCATTGCCGCAGCACCAATCAATCAAGGCAAATTTTGAACGTATTTTTCATTGTAAACTCATATTGGTTCGATATGTGTACATTTTCGAGGTACCTTTTGAGTGTTAAGTGGCTGTGTGATGAGTTTAGTGTTGCACACGCCATAATATACCAATTTATGACTGTGTGTACTATAGTCCAGGGCAGGTTATATATGAACAAATCTGTATTTCCTCTAAATGTAATGGGTGAAGCTTATGCAGCAGAATCGATGGTACTTATTTTATTGTTATTGTACCTTGAGATCCTTAGACAGCAGCACTGCATGCATTTCATCCAGCTTCAAGTTGAACTCATGTCCTTTCTCTCGTAACTCTTTGTCCATGGCTGTTGTCATCTCCTGGTAACCAGAGGACAGACATGTTCAACATGAATTTTTTCAGTCTATTTTGTATTTTTTCAGTCTATGATGTATTTCTCCAAATAGAGAAATGTTTACTAGTTGACTAATTAATCATTTCTGAGCATAGAAACGGTAAAATGGCCTCAAATACAAATATAAGGCATTCAAAGGATGCATTAATAAACATGGTGTGATGTGTAGTATTCTACACTGGTCACTAGGTGTCACTATTGTTACATTGATGAGACAATACAGCAGCTGCTGCAGTTAGTAGTGTACAGAGAGATGAAGTAATAAAAAGGATCAACAAGGAACTCTCCAAATGCTATACGCCAATGATTATAGGGGTGTTATTTCATGTTTAGAGGGCTCTAATAATGTGGAAAAAACATATTTAGAAGGTTTGGAAATGGACTCATCCCGCTGTCAAACGAGGAATGATTGTATCACTGATTTCTTCACAAATATGTTTGCCGATAAAAATGTCTACAAGTGTTTTATTCTGATTATTAACAAATTAAAGGCAAAAATCACAATTTCACGCTGCAAGCACTGACTGTGGAATTAACTTGGTTTCAAATGAATGCTAAAATTCCCACAACCTCCGACAATGATGATGATGAATGCAGATCAATTTCAGTGTTTGATCAAACACACACACACACATGTGGACATTAAATACGGACACTAAACATCGCTATGTGTTTATGTGGTGGGGTTCTGCAGGGCTTTTGGTGGGGCTACTCTACTCCAATGGGTCCATTCACCTGTCTGTGTCGGGTTAGTTCTCCTTCAAGGTCTTGTATTCTGTGCTGCAACTCCAATTTCACTCTGTCGTGTTCCTCCATGTGCTTTTGAATTTTACCTGTCATAAATCTTCCATCCAGTCACACACACACACACATTTAAAACACACCGCTTGAGGGATTCTTCTCTCAAAGCAGAGCAAACAAGCGATGAAGATGTGAAGTCATGTGACATTAACATTAACAAGAACATTAACAAGTTCATGCTGGATAAACGGTGGATTTGGGTATTTTTGTACATGGTTGTGTTCTCAGTCTTACTGCGTGAGCTCTTCCAACTGCAGCTTGTGTTGAGCAGATTTGTTCTGGCTGCTAAGCTGCTGCTGTCTCGCCTCAGCGTCTTTGGCCTGCAGTATGGCAACCTGAATTTGGAGCCGACTCAGCTCCTCCTGCCTGTCAATGAGGGTAGAATTACACAGTTGCTCGGGGCTACAACATTAGGTCCTGGTGCTTCTGCAGTACGGTGTCTCCTTGGGCTGTGTAATATTCTATATGAGCTTTTCTATGGCTTTTTTTTTGTGGCCAGACAGTTTGCTCCATTCTAGTGCAATTTTACAAATATTGACTTGGATGTGTGGTTTTTGTTGTACCTGTTCATCTCCATGGTTACAGCCTTGGAGGAGATGGCATCGTATCGCTCCAGCTCTCTGTCTCGTTCCTCCAGGATGCTTAGGTTGTACTGAAAGTCCTCCTTCAGCTTCTGGTTCTGCTGTCTTAACACCAAACATTATGATCATAATAACAACCACACAAAATTTCCAAAATTGCACTGTGCTACTTTTGGGGGATCATCAAGATGGTTTACCAGCCTTAATGTTCTTTTTGTTCAACAGTGGCTTTGGTCTTGGAGGTCTGTTTTAGCCCAGTGTCTTTCTTATGGTGGGCCCATGAACTCTGACCTTAACTAAGGTAAGTGAGGCCTGCACTTCTTGGATGGGTCGTCACTGCGCACTTGGGAGTCATTTTGGCTGGCTGGCCACTCCTAGGAAGGTTCACTGTTTTCACCATTTGTAGATAATGGCTCTCACTGTGGTTAGCTGGAGTCCCAATGCTTTAGAAATACCTTTATAAACTTTTCCAGAACTTTTCAATCATGTTTTCATTCTGGGTTGTGTAGTTTTGGATTTATATTCTGTCTTAATAATAAAAAATTTCATGCAAAAAGTGCATTTTGCTTTAAGTTCATAAATGAGACAACAACAACGTGTGTGTATAAATACTGTATATACTTGTCTTGCAACTCTTGACAGTCCACAAAGGTCCATTGTATTGCGCTAAAGGCTAGATACTATTGAGAGACATTTCAAAACCTTTGCAAATAGAAGTGGTTGTGTGTGTGTAGGGTCCAATGCTGTGACTGCTTGGTGAGGAAATATGAACACTAGAGGAGTTCATACTGCTGTCACATTGTATAAACAGGATATTTAACCTCTTAAATCCTGGGCCATTTAAAGACATATTCCCAATAAATGAAAGCTTTTCTCAGCAATTTGATTGTTGGTGCATCAGGATTACATATTGCAGGATTACATGACATACTGGTCCGACATTAGCCAAGTCATTCTTGTCTTTTGTCTTCACAATAAGAGCCAAATGGAAGCATGGTCATGTTTAAAGGGATAACATGAAAGAAAAATAATTGAAATGACTATATTTATCTTAAGTTGAGATGTCGACACCTGAGAGATAGACACTCCTCTTCTGCCTTTCTGAGAGAATCCTCCAATAGATGAATCCTTCTAGCCTGGAGATCCTTCCATTCTCTCTCTTTATTGGCTGCCTGGGCCTCCAGGTCTTCAAGTCCGCTGTAACCAATTGCCTGCATTTTGGTTTCTGCAACACTCAGCATCTGAAACCTAAAAGGACACATGTGTTATTATACAGCTTGGACATACTGCAATATATACACACATTCAGCATCTTCTTTTCTTCATGACGTCTATTGCCCTCTGCATAACACCATAGACCCATAGACAACTCTTTGATTGTCATGTTGTTTTCACCTCTAAATGCGGTCTACACAGGCAAAAGCTGTCCTACCCAGTTTGAACGTGACTTTACTGGCTGATTAAACAATGCAGTCGGACATACCAGGGAAACAAACACTTCTGTCACGTTCTGACAAACAAAAGGGTGGTGTTCAAACTAAAGATGCATGCAATTCCAGACGGAATAAAAGATGAGACATATACCTCTGTTGATGACAAACCCAAATGTTCCTAGAGCTAACATAATTAATTTAAACTCGGGACATCCTGTATTCATACAGTGGAAAGTACTCAGGATCCTTTTAAGACATGTTATTTCTACAATTCATTTCTAATCAGCCTAAATATACGACTTTGTTTAACTTAGGTCTCCTGTCTATGTGGTGTTCAGAATAACATAAGGACATTTGCATTGGTCAACTCCAATGTATCAGGAACCGCTAGGTGGATACGTAGGTGGGTATATTCATTGGTGGATAGCACATAGAATAAAATAGCAGACCTTTTCATTTGTCCTGCAGTGAGGAAACTCAAGCCAGTACAAAATCAAAGGATGCAGGGGTGGCGTTGGCATTTAATATTTCTTACAACAGGCTAAAAGGTTAGAGATATAAAGGCAGCCTGCATGTCTGATTTGTGTTTTTATGTCAGGGATTGACAATTTGGGGTATATGGAGAGGATTCTTATTCCAAGAATGATAGAAATAATATTGATTCGTTCATTCAAGAGGGTCGCGGGGGTGCTGGAGCCTATCCCAGCTGTTTTCGGGAGGCAATCACAGGGCACATATAGACAAACAACTATTCCCACCCACATTCATACCTATGGACAATTTGGAGTCGCCAATTAACCTAGCATAATGAGGGAGGAAGCCTAGGTACCCGGAGAAAACCAACGCATGCACGGGGAGAACATGCAAACTCCACACAGAGATGGCCGAGGGTGGGATTGAACTTGGGTCTCCTAGCTGTGAGGCCTGCACGCTAACCACTCACGGTATAAATAATATGCACAAAACAATTGAAAATACATAAAAAGACATATACATGATGAATGGAATGGATAAATGAACATTTAAGGTTACTTTCCCCTTCAATGAAGACATCATTCTTGAGCAAGATCAACACAGACGCCACCTTCCTGTTTGGCCATGTTGTTGCAATACTCTTTCTCACCTCAGTAACCTAAAATGGAAGGTGCAAGGGCCCATATGTTAACTAAAAAGGTGGAAATACTATTGAATTCCAGAAATAACTCATGGCAAACCATGCAGGTGGTGGTGGTTGATGTTCCTGCCACACCTTGTCTTAAAGGTAAAGTAATCTTAAATGTTTATTTATTGTTTTCATTCCTCATTTGTATGCTTTTACTATTGTTTTATGTAAGTAGATTCCATGACTGTGAAAACATACCTTGGAAGGGTTTGAATGCTAACAATGCTAATGTTAACATGCGAACACCTAGCATAATAGTTTGTATCGGCGCCTGCCTCTGAAAATTCTAAACATGTTAGTATAATTGTGTTAGCATACTAATATGAAAAAATGCTAGTATACACATGATAACATGCTAATGTTAGCATGCTAACACCTGGCATGATAAGTGTTAAGTGTTAATATAAGTACCTTTAAAGTACCATTAAAAACA
Source organism: Doryrhamphus excisus (assembly GCF_030265055.1). Lineage (NCBI taxonomy): Eukaryota > Metazoa > Chordata > Actinopteri > Syngnathiformes > Syngnathidae > Doryrhamphus > Doryrhamphus excisus. Next base: position 5,533,994 of record NC_080487.1, on the reverse strand, counting down.
ACTACAAATTGCACTACGCCAATATTAGCATGCTAGCGATGCTAACATGCTCTTCCTGTCTGTTTGGAAGCTACAGACAAGAAAAACAGACAGCATGCACAATATATGTTGGCCAGCAAAGAGACATTTTCTTTTAGAACGAGAAATCCTGTCACGTTTTAATCTTACAAGATCGTCTGGCAATAAAGTTGTTGTGTATTGCGTACACTAACCAGAGAATGCTAGCAAAATGTTGGATTTATTTTGGACATTAACCAAAAAACACGCTACCTGGGGCGGACACTAACCGATGTTTCAGCGTATTCATTACTGCCATTGATATTATCATTTCAACTTTTTTACTCTTTTCGTCACGGCCCACTAAGACAAGTTGCTGTCAACAAATGGCCCCAGGCTGCACCTTGGATACCTCCGTCATGCTGTCTACTAAGTTATGAAACACGTCTGTCTTTTGTGTGTACGGACTGTATCATATATGCCTAACTAGCTTCATTACGAAATACCAATAGAAATGTGGAAAACCCGTAGTTCAAGTACTAAAATACACAAGCACGTAAAACTAATAAAACGTATTTGACTTTACCGTGTAGCTGCAATTGTCTCCGTAAAAAAGTATTTCAAGTCCTCGGGGGGGGGACAAATGCAATCAAAGCCGCCACTTTGGCTCCAATGTGTCAGCCTTGGAACAGCAATGAGTTAAAACATAACATAAATGTTCAAAGAGACGCTGAAATCTTGGCGGGGATTATAACTATTTGTTTTGTTTTTGAATTGTTTACTCGCTTGAGACTGCTTCGTCCGAGAGTAAAGGGTTTCCATAGCAACAGCACGTACCTTAAATCCTCCCGTCTAGATACATGTGCAGGTGTAGATGGTTCCGAGCGTGTCTAAATTCAAATGGGTGACTTCATTCCAAAGATATCCATCTATCTACAGGTCTATAAAAGCCTACATAACCAAAACATTACTTTAAAATAAAACAATGGCGGAGGTCCATAATATATTGATTAAACAACCCTTGCTCATAGATGTATTAAATGAATGAAAATTTATATTTTTTTAAAACATTTTGTAAACAGTTGAATGATGTAATTATGACACAAGAGTGCCAACACAAGGACGGAAGCACGTCGATCCGGACTGCGTGGACGCGGCTCCCAAGGAGACAGAGGAGTCCCCCCCCCCAGATACGGTGACATTTTCTTCGTTTTTTCGTTTTTTCTCTGATGATCTTAATTAGTCGACGCCATGTGCTGACTTTAGTTGTCCGGAGCAGCAAAGCCATCCGCGAAGCAACAGGTAACACGAAAATACAGGTATGGACCAGAACATGTATAACATTTATTATTTGGAATAGTATGTTTATCTTGGCTTAATGGATAAGGATGAAATATTGGTGTAACATTGTGTGTTGATGGAGTTGAGGGAGAGAGAGAGAGAGTGAGCGAGAGAGAAACGCCTCCGTCCTCACGTACGCCAGCCGGGTTGCACGAGCAGCATCAGTGTGACGTCACGGCATGCATCACCCGCACGCGCACGCTCGTGTCCATATATAATGTAACACAGCAAGTGTCCCACAACACTGCTGATACTACTGCTCCAGATTAGACGAGTTATATTATAAATATATCACAAGAAACGGACTTTTTTTTTAATTTTCAAAAGGAGGAAACAAGAACGGAGGGAGCAAAGAAGGGGGTCGTGAATCAGCGGCGGAGCTAAGGTGGCTGGGCTCGGAGTAAGGTAAGTGTCGCCCCCCCCCCCCTCCACTATTACCTTGTAGTTGCTAGTATTGTTAATGATGAGACACCTAGCATTACAAATGTAACGTAACCACCATATTAGTCTCATGAGCACTAAACCAATACAATATTTTTAGGTCTCCTACCCAATATGTCGGTTAAAAAATGAATTATTTGAAATTATATGTGAATAACTCATTATTGAACGTCTGTTTTTGAAAAATTCATGAGTAATTTTTAATTCAATCGTGTTTTCCACCTTAAAAAACAAAACAATGATATATTTAACTACAATTAATCACATTTTGGCCATTGGTAATGCATAATTAATCACATTTAGAAAAAAATTTAGCCCCCAAATAGCTCAGCTAAGCCAATATTTAGCTGACGGTTCAAAGCAAAAAAAAGACATCTTGCATCTAAAAAGCACCCGTGAGTTGGAACACTTCCAAGGTATCCCAAGTTATCCCAAGTTATCCCAAGGTACCACTGTATGAATGAAATAAAAAAATACTTCCCATGCTCCAGTAGCGTGTGGCTTCTCTCCGGCATGGCGACGTATTCCTTAACTGGGCTCCCAGCGACAGTAGAGACAAAGAACTTTGCTGTGGCGATGAAGTCAAACTTACCCTTCCAAATATCTTTTCCTGTGGCTGCACATCCACATCATACTACTACATACAGTACTGTATATACAGTATATAGTAGTAATGATGTCATTTGGTGTCAAAAGGGAGGGTTGTTAGAAAGTAAGGCACATCAAATATCTCTGACAGAATCTAAGACATTTGAAAGTGTTCCAAAATGAAATGTGTTCCGTCATGGCCGATGGTGCGTTGCCAAAGATTATCCTGGTCGTTGGTGTTGACGTCCTGTCGACAGACAAAATAGCGCATGAAAACACGAAGGCCAAAGGTAGGGCCACGGCCAAACTTTGTCCACGAGGAGGCCTGCACACTAAAAAAAGCATCCCCGTATCAAACTGTTCCGCTCACGCAGGACGTTGGACATATCTATTGGAAGATATGAAACAATTCCAAAACAATTCCCACATTTTGCATGAGAAAATTGACCCGAGCGACGCATTCCTTGTATAAGTATTCTCTAACATGGTGTCATAACTACAATAAAATTATTCAATGTTTTAATTTTAATGTTTTAATTTATTTTCCTGCACCTCATGTTAAATTTTTTTTTCAGTTTTTCATATTACAATTTCTTATGCTAATATTTTTCCTCATATCATGTTTTTCTCATAAAATGCTGACTTTTTCACATTAGATTATAACTTTATTCTCTTCATATTTTGACTTTGTTGTTGTTGTAAAATCACCTCAGATGTTTTTGGTTGTAGTTTTCTTGCTAAAAAAAAAAACAGCCATGGGATGCAAATGGCCCTGGGGCCACACTTTGGACACCCCAGCCTTACGTCACAGGAAGGAAAACCCCACAAACATGACAAAAGTGATAATACAGAAAATACAGACAATGCAGTACAAATATTTTTCCAGTAAAATGAAGCAATATTTAATAATGTAATAAAATATACTATATCAATATCTTATTTCATATTTTTGTAAATCTAAAATGTAAAATTTATGTAAGACTATCCAAATGTACTGTGATTCCAAAGGACAGAATATGTATGTACAGTACAATACAGTATATACTGTATTTTGTGCATGTTTTAAGTAGCCACTGCAATGCACTAGGTCGCCACTGGGTGCCAGTAGAGAAACAAGCTTTTAAAACTCTTGTAATATAAAGCGCTTAAGCCAAAATCAGTATGCAGATCAAAAAAGATCTGCTGTGGCGACTCTATAATCAGGAAAACGCTGTCAGTAATCAGTAATTAGTAATAAATAAATATAATAATAATAATAAAATGGCAAATAATAAAAACTTTTAAAAAACACATGTAGTTGGTGGGTAGACAAATTATTTTTTTCATATTAAAATGACCAAAGCATTATTAGAGCCCTGTAGACATGACAAAACACGACTATAGTCACATTTATACTCTTTTTTTATTTACAACATATTGCGCAAATGCAGGGTCTTGAGACACATGCTAACTCGCAAACTAGAGAGCTAGCGACCTAAACGGTAGCCTTCAAGTTATTTCCTTTAAACTTAAATAGCCAAAAACTTACCACTTCCACACGGATAGGGAGGATAACTATTAACAGTTATTTAACCTTTAACATGAACATTAATCAAACGTAATCATTTTTTCTGGGTACATGATACCATACAGCATCCATATCAAACTAACATTAAACTTTCATATCAAGGCGGGGGTCTCAAACTAGTGTCCTGCGGGCCACATTTGGCCCGCGGGCCGCGTGTTTGAGACCCCCTGCGTCATGAACAAATGTCTTTTCGCAGCTTCATTTGGCCACACCTGAAAGCCGTCCAAGTGGTAATAGCATGGGCGGGGCCGTGGTGGACGACGGACCTACTGGGGTGAAGGCACCAGACGGTGGCTGGGGTTGGGCAGTGTTGGCCGGCTGCTTCGTCATCACTGGATTCTCCTACGCCTTCCCCAAGGCTGTCAGCGTCTTCTTCAAGGAGCTGATAAAAGAGTTCCACGTGGGCTACAGCGACACGGCTTGGGTGTCGTCCATCCTGCTTGCCATGCTCTACGGCACGGGTAGGCAGGCACCCATACAGCGGGGATGGTCACCCTAAATATGCACACAGGAAGCTGACACCTGTGCCCTGTAGGTCCTCTCTGCAGCGTGATGGTGAACAAGTTTGGCTGCAGACCGGTGATGATGGTTGGAGGGTTCTTCGCTTCGCTGGGGATGGTTCTGGCTTCCTTTGCAACCAGCATTGTGCACATCTACCTTTGCGTTGGCGTCATCACAGGTACGGTCACGGCAAGAATCTGCCGATACGATCACGATACTAGGCTCACGGTATGATGTTACGCGCTAACGATGGATCTGCGCGATCGATCGATAGTGCCGCGCCCGAGATGGATCCATCGTTAGCTCACAAATCAATCGATTTTTGCGCTCACAATCGATGGTATATTACTGCGCCCGGGATGGATGTCCTCAGCAGTTAGGTCCGAAATGTTACCACAAAACACGTGTTTGGACTTTTTTTTAGGATGATAGGTTGCACGGCGGTCGAGTGGTTAGCACGCAGACCTCACAGCTAGGAGACCCGAGCTCAATCCCACCCTTAGCCATCTCTGTGTGGAGTTTGCATGTTCTCCCTGTGCATGCGTGGGTTTCCTCCCACATTCCAAAAACATGCTAGGTTAATTGGCCACTCCAAATTGTCCATAGGTATGAATGTGAGTGTGAATGGTTGTTTGACTATATGTGCCCTGTGATTGGCTGGCCAAAGCAATGAATGAATGAATGAATGAATGAGCTTGACACCCATAGCATGATATCAATGCATAGAAATGATGACAGGGATGAACGAACATTTAACCTTCACGGACGCCATCTTCAACTCAATCATCTTCATCAAACATGCCGCCACTCGAAGCGTTGGTGAGAAACAGGAAGATGATGAAGATGCATGTGAAATTGTTTTCCGATAAGGCCGTCATGCTTGTCACATGTTTGGTCTGCTCAGGTTTGGGCCTTGCATTGAACTTCCAGCCATCCCTGATCATGCTCAATCGCTACTTCAGCGAGAAGCGCCCTTTGGCTAACGGCCTGGCGGCGGCCGGCAGCCCGGTGGCGCTGTGCTGTCTCTCCCCACTGGGTCAAATCCTGCAGTACCAGTACGGCTGGAGGGGCGGGTTCCTCATACTGGGTGGAATACTCCTCAACTGCTGTGCCTGTGCTGCCCTCATGAGGCCGCTTTTGCCACCAAAGAAAACCAGAGAGCTAAAGGACGGCCTTTTAACTGGCACAGACGAGGAGAAGACGCCCCACCCCAAGAAGAAACTGCTGGACTTCAGTGTGTTCCGAGATAGAGGATTTGTCATTTATACAGTTGCTGCCTCCATTATGGTGCTGGGCTTGTTTGTGCCGCCCGTCTTTGTGGTCAACTACGCCAAAGGACTCGGCTATGAGGACACGACCTCTGCGCTGCTGCTCACCATCCTGGGATTCGTGGATATGTTCGCCCGTCCCCTGTCGGGGGTTATTGCAGGCATGGAGTGGGTACGGCCCAGGTGCGTCTACTTCTTCAGTTTTGCGATGATCTTCAACGGATGTACCGATCTCATTGGATCACAGGTGAAGATGAAAGCTTCTGCATTCCAGCATTGGTCATATTCCTAGTTGAATGCCTCTTCTCTACTTCAGGCAAACACCTACGCAGGTCTGGTGGTGTTCTGCATCTTCTTTGGCATATCTTACGGCATGGTGGGAGCGCTACAGTTTGAGGTCCTTATGGCCATCGTGGGGACAGAAAAGTTTTCCAGTGCGATTGGTCTTGTGCTGCTGATGGAAGCGATGGCTGTGCTCGTGGGCCCTCCTGGGGCAGGTAAGAGCATACTGTTCCCCTCTTCCTGTTTACTTTCCTTGTTTTTTAACATTAGCATGGCCAAACTTCCATCCATCCATCCTCTATGCCGCTTATCCTCATTAGGGTGGCGGGGGTGCCGACTTTGGTACACCCTGGGCTGGTCGCCAGCCAATCACAGGGCACATATAGACAAACAACCATTTACACTCACATTCATACCTATGGACAATTTGGAGTCTCCAGTTAACCTAGCATGCATGCTAAGTACCTGGAGAAAACCCTATTTTCATGGGCAGACACTTACATTAACACTTGGCACTATCATGCTAGGGATTAGTATACTCATGTTAGCATTGTTAGCTGTTTTCATGGGTAGACACAAACACTGAGTGCTATCATGCTAGGGGTTAGCATGTTCATGTTAGCATTGCTAGCTGTTTTCATGGGTAGACACATAAACACTTGGCGCTATCATGCTAGGTGTTAGCATGCTCATGTTAGCTGTTTTCATGGGTAGACACTTACATAAACACTTGCCGCTATCATGCTAGGGGTTAGCGTGCTCATGTTAGCTGTTTTCATGAATAGACACTTATCTAAACACTTGGCCCTATCATGCTAGGGGTTAGCATGCTCATGTTAGCTGTTTTCATGGGTAGACACTTACATAAACACTTGCCGCTATCATGCTAGGGGTTAGCATGCTCATGTTAGCATCGTTAGCTGTTTTCATGGGTAGACACATACGGGGGGCCTAACGCCACCAGATGTCAGCGTTAACCCCAGACGCAAAGGAAGAAAACACAGCGACATCAAACCTTGAATCCTGTCTGGCGTATGCTCTGAGACGGCTCGGGCTATTATGATGATGTCTGGTTTCTGGAGGCTGCAGGTTTGGCATGATGGTGCATGTCTAGTGGTAATGTAACGTAATGGTGTACTGCACATGCACCATCGTGACTAAGCGTGTTATTAACGGTCAATCATTAAACAGCGTCCATGGAAAAACAAATTGTGTTGCCCATGGTGTGTCAGTGGCCTGTACTTCTAAAACGTTAGAATGATTATTGATTTGCAAACGGTGAAAAGTAGATGTTTTTATTATTCCTTAGCAGTTTGTTCATTTTTTTTTAAGTAAATGAAATGTTTTCAATTTGCTATGAAGATGCCAAAACAGGTCATGTTATTTCTCCTGTCCGCCAGGTCGTCTCTTGGACACCACACAGCGCTACATGTACGTATTCCTGCTGGCGGGCTGTGAGGTCACGCTGTCGGCCATTGTCATCGCCATGGGAAACTTCCTGTGCATGAAAAGCAAAGCGGAAGACCTGTGCCAGCTGGAAATGGGCACCACGGCTGCAAAGGAGGAGACGCGTGAAGGAGAGGAGCAGAGAGAAAAGGAGAACGGGAAGGTGGCTGATTTGCATTTGCCAGGGGATGCGGGGGAGGAAGTGGAGAAAAAAGATCAGGAGGAAGTGGATGAAGGGTGTCCATGAAGACATCGTGAGGACCAAAAAACACCGCAGGTCGATGATTGGCATTGTTTGTGTGTACCTGAGACACTTGAGCTGAAATGTTTTAGCTTCCATCTGCTGCTGCTCTCACTTTATCAACTCCCAATTTGGCCACGCGACAAACATCCCCTCAACATCTCACGGCCAGAAACGCAAAGCTAACACTAAACATTGACATTTAGCGTAGATTCCTGTGTGTCTTTGGGCTTTTTCCTTACGGAGCCGCCACTGCTGATCTTTTTTTGAATGCGAGTTTCAAATGAATGAAAAAAAACATTGAAAGTTTTCCCATAATGCATTCGGTTTGAGCAAACATAGACGGAGCAGAGAGAGGCTGACGTCATTGCAGCATGTGTTGCTCAGATTCAACACATGATGGGAAACTTTGAGTTGCTTTTTTGGTCCATGTTAATACATTTCTGGGGTATACCATTTGAGTTTTAAGTTCCTGTGTGATGAGTTTAGTGTTATTTATAAGATGACAGCTTAAGTGTTCTATAAAACGACCTAATGTGATTGACAAGCTGGTTGTGAGTGCACCGATAGCTCGTGATGGGGAGCGCCACCACTTCTACGTTCACTCTTGAGCGGCCAGTATTTGACCCCTTAGTAGAAATTGTCATGTAAAGGAGATAAGAATATAGTCAGGAAACAGCTGTGGGGTTGAAATTAGCGGCTTATAGAGTGGAATATGTGGCATTATAGCATCCCCCAAGCCAAGAAGCTCTACTTCTACTGGCTGTGCTGCAACTTCACATGCATTTTCTTTAGCTGATGCAATTTTCCTTGATGTGACGTAAGCACAGTGTGGTGATTTGTGTACTTTGATGCAGAGTACTGTACTCGTGTAAAAGCAACATGCTGTGATGTCATTGCACAACGCTAGTGTCATTATAGCTTATCAGTACGTACATACGTACGTACAAATGCAACATAGTGATGATGCTATTTTTGTCTCAAGTCATGTGACAGTGTATCTTTCTTGCACTATATTCTAATAAAGAAATCATGGTATGGGTAGGTGTATGGCATTGACTAAGCTAAAAGTTAAAAAAGGTGAAAAAAGGTGTAATATTACAAGAACAAAGTGGTACATTTACACCTTTTTCTGTAAATTAACACTTTATTCTCCTTATACACCTTTTTTCTCATGAATTTAATTCTTGTACAACTTTTTTCTCGCAAGATTTTTCAACCTTTTCTTTTGTTGAAAAGCGGAAGTTTATTTTGACACCTGACGCGGTTTTCCGGTGTTTCTTCTACTAGTCAGTGAGTCATCAAAAATAGACTTGGAAGTGTACGTTTGGCGCCAGACGCAGACGTGCGCGTGTCGCTGGTGGCCGCTGGCCAGACTGAGTAACATAGAAGCCAAAAGAAAGCAAATCACGGCTAGCGTTACAAACATAGAAGCCAAAAGAAAGCTAATCACGGCTAGCGTTACAAACATAGAAGCCAAAAGAAAGCTAATCACGGCTAGCGTTACAAACATAGAAGCCAAAAGAAAGCTAATCACGGCTAGCGTTACTAACATAGAAGCCAAAAGAAGGCAAATCACGGCTAGCGTTACAAACATAGAAGTCAAAAGAAGGCAAATCACGGCTAGCGTTACAAACATAGAAGCCAAAAGAAAGCTAATCACGGCTAGCGTTACTAACATAGAAGCCAAAAGAAAGCAAATCACGGCTAGCGTTACAAACATAGAAGCCAAAAGAAAGCTAATCACGGCTAGCGTTACTAACATAGAAGCCAAAAGAAAGCAAATCACGGCTAGCGTTACAAACATAGAAGCCAAAAGAAAGCTAATCACGGCTAGCGTTACAAACATAGAAGCCAAAAGAAGGCAAATCACGGCTAGCGTTACTAACACACTAAAAGCCAAATGACAACATATCACGGCCGGCGTTACGAACAGAGGCCAAATGAACGCACATCACGGCTAGCGTGAATGCTAATGTCAACAGGCTAATGCACTCAAGACACACACCCACACCGATACAAGGAGTTAATTTATTTACAAGTCAAGTAGACAAATACAGTGGCAAATAGAAGTGTGCTAAGGTAAATGCTCAACTAAAAGAAACCAGAGTGAGCAGCACAAAGAATGACAACAGGGCGTCGCTTTTATTCGACCCTGAAAAACACGCAAAAAGCAGAAAAATCAACTAACCCCTTAGAAAATGTTACATTTCAAAGCATTGCCAAAATGCGTCTTTGAAAAGAGGATCTGGGACCCCCTTATTGACAAGTAGCCCTGACAGCAGTGTATGAAAAAGACCCCACGGCCTGTGACGCTGTGGGGGTGAGGGTGGGGGGACACACACACTGACGAGTAAGACACTACACTTATTGTACGGCTGGTGAACCAAAGGATGCTTAGACTCAGCCCTAACTAGGAAAGTCAATCAGAAAGACAAAATATATGTACACATCTATATTGCAAGTATTTCACAGCTTCAAAACAATAAGACAGAGCAAATGGTTGTTTTTTTTTCAAGTGTTTTTCTTTTTTTTCTTTTAATCTGTACACAGTGAATAGAAATCTGGTCCAAAGTGTCCAAATGAAGCTCTTGCACCCTTGCCAAAAGTAGACTAAAAAGGGAGCAGGACCCACTCAACACCTGGCTGGGAAGCAGAAACTAGCTAAGGTGAGTATATGAAATACCAAATACCGTTTGGTACCTTCGTTGATGGAGACATGTGACAAGCAGTAGAAATGTCGGGCCAATCAGCTCTCAGAGTCTCTGCCATTAGCAGAACAACTCAGACTGTGGATGTGCTTGGTCGGGGGGTGTGGCGGACATGTCGTCCATGTTGCCGCAATCATGATCTTGTGCACACGTGATTAGAAAAAGGGCGTGACCTGATTTTTTTTGGGGGGGGCGGGGGCAGCGTGAGTTGTCCGGATACCTCCTGAAAGAAGTGGACAGAAAACCTGAGCTACTTATGCTCAGACCCAGACATAAGAAAAAGAAGGGGTGGGTAAAGAGGACACGACTGGTGGAGGTGAGCATACTGACGGCAGTCAGTAACAAAGTACTTCCCATGTTTTGCTGTTTTGCACGAGTGATTGGGGAGTAGCGGCGGCGCTATTTTGAGGCTGCGTGATACCGGCTCATCGAGGAGCCAGGGGATGGAGACCTGCAGGCAGTGCGCTTGACACCATCTAGGAGGAAACAGCAGACAGGAGGAGGTTTATTGTCCTTTATCCAAAAGCTGCATCAATTTTTAGCTACTAATTTAAGTTTCTTTCTTTTTGTTAGTTTTTTTCAATCCTTCTCCTTTGAAATCTCTGGTATTTCGCCGGTAATGACAATAAAGGAAGTCTATCCATCTATCTATGTACGCCCGTCACGATAACACACCTTGCTGGTCAATAATTCTGCTACAAATCATCCTCATAAGGCATTTCTCTACATTTTAAAAGACCATTGTCATGAGGTGTCATTCACGTTTTCACCACTAGATGCCACTCAAGTATAATGTACCTGTAGCAGCCATGTTAGCTTGGCTGAGTGGCAAGCTGTAGAGTTTAGACAGTAAGAGATGTGCCATCAACCACGCTGCTGTTCTTAATGTGTCATGAAACATCTCAATTATATTAGCTTATGATTGCAATATAGTTAGCGACACCGTCTGTGAGTGCGCATCATTTTGCAATGTTGTGTTTTTGTCGGGAAATTGAAAGGCCCGTCATGCAAGAAGGCTTTCAGGAGTGACAAGACGGCATCTCAGAGCCAAGATCGGTAAGCACCAAATGTGACCAATAAACCCAAAACATTTTCACACACAATCGAAGAAGAGCTTCATCCAAAGAATTCAAATCACAGCCAGGAGGAACGTTTGCAGTCATCCAGTCATTTCTCAACACGGTTATATGAATGAATTGCTCTCGAGCTTTTCCATGATTGGGAATCCATGTCGGAACGAATGGATGACGGTGCTTTTCAGCCACAGCCACAGGGAAGCACCAAGCACAGATGCAAAACAAGTAGCTTCAAGGGTTAAGGCGTGGGGGGGGAGGGTGGGGGGCAAGACTGTGTAGGGAAAAACCAAAAAGAAAAAGACCAGGACTGCATCAATCCACACTGGGGTGGGGGTAATAACAGTGTAGGAGTTCCTATTGTGGTCCTGTCATTGATGTTTGTGGTATCAAGGCAGGACTGCACCAATCCACACTGGGGGGGTGGGTAATAAAGGTGTAGGAGTTCCTATTGTGAAATCGAAGTAGGACTGCACCAAAGCTCATACCAATGTGCAGGCGTGTCACTTCTGACATGGTAGTGATACTGCAGTTGTGTGTATCGGACAATACCAGTATTGCTCCAGTATGAGCAGAAATCCTACATACTTTTACGAGTTACTTTGTAGAGTGGAACGTTAGAAAAGGCTGCATGAGTCAAAAGCATTACTCAAAAGGGGTGCTCAATAACGGGTTTGAACCCACCTTCACTCACACTGGCTCTTTTCTATTACGGCTAAATGACGTGATGCTACTTCATATGGATAATAAAAGTAATATGTAGTCATTAATTGAATGTATTATTATTTTCTGACCCAGCCTTAAATGCAAAAGCATTGTGATTGCTACAAAATGAAAGCATGCGGCCTTGAACATGGAGCCATTTTTTTTTATGTTTAACATACATTTACAATCATTGTGGCCAACAAATGCATTTTAAATATGCAACACATCTCCATGTTCGGGGCCCTGTGCTTACAACACTTTTATACACACGCACACACTAAATAAAATGGCCCCAGATAAACATCTGTCCCCAGAATGGTGCAGCCCGACATGAAACCAACGCTGCAAGCAAAAAGCCACAAGGACAAAAAGCTGTTTCAACAGGGCATTCTTTTGTTGTCGAAGTAGGCAATTGGGGGGGAATACATTCTTGGACTAGGGTACACACTGTGATGCATTATCCAGACCAGTTCTGAGGACTGCAGCCTCCTAACTCAACCTCCATCTCATTGACAGGGAGCCCAAGCCACCTCCAGCTACAGATGCCTATTAGCTCATAAGAACTAATGGCTCATTTCCTGCACATCGACTCACTTTGTCTCAGGTGAACAGAAGACATTTGGCTGAAAGGCTTATTCTGAGGCAGTCCAGGTAGAACTGGAAGATGGATGAATGCATTCTTGGTGATTTTAGGGGGAGGGGGTGGTGTGCGACTCACCCAGTGCTGCCGCCGTCACACAAGGACATGGCGAGCCTCTACTTGGCGTGATGTTCGTAGGGAATGCTATTCTGAGGTTGGGGGGAAGGGAGAGACAAGGTCCAATATGTCAAGTCAGAAACCTTGTCGTGTAGCAACCGGGCTAAAGAGCTGGTAAGGTCACTTAATGGGTGTAAAATACTGAGCTATTCTACCCCCGGGGATGACTATCAACAATGGTGGTCACCCAATGAGCACCAATCCATGCCACGAACCCCCAGCGAGCAGGCGGCATTTATGGTTAGTTTTCAAACGGGTCCTTGGTGTAAAGTGCTGTGTCTTGTACCTGTGAGGTGGACATGCGTGAGGTGTCTTGTCGTCCGGTCAGGTCTGAAGACGAAACATTCACAGGGGCGCCGCGGTGCAGTCGCATACTGACTTTACGCTCACGCTCCATGCCGGACGCTTGACGAGGGGAAGCTGCACAACACAAAATCAAAACTTAAAAATCCAACACACATTTGTAGGACTCAAATACCGCTCAAAAGGCCAAAACACGGGCGCTTTATGACTGGCAAAATAAGAAACTTGAGTGCTGCCAATAAAACATGGAATGTCATCAGAATCCGATTTTTGTTTAGACCACATGCATCGGGTTAGAGCAGGGGTGGGCAAACTTTTTGACTCGCGGGCCGCATTGATATAACAAAATGTCCGGGGGGGGGGGGGGGGGGGGGGGGGGGGGGGGGGGGCAGACTGTATATTTTACACGTAACAGTCCACCTGGTATTATTGTATCTGTAAAATTGTCATGCAATCTGCTATTATTATTTTATATTTATATTTAAATATTTTACAAATAAAATATTATAATAATTAAAATAAAATTAAAATAATAATTATTATATTATTATTATTATGTTAAATATGCAAATATAAGAATATTATTATATATAATTAATATAATAATTAGCATTAATATAATAAATATAATAATCATAATAGTTATAATAATAATATAATAATTATTATTTTAATTGTGCTTGTGTCTCTTTTTTCAGGAGCACTTTGTAAACAACAGACCATGTCAAACAACGAAATCGATACAACCATCAAAAGGTTGGCTCAGGCCATGATGCCAGGTTGTATGTTGAGTTTAAATTAAATACTTTTGAAAGATTGGGCGGGCCGTATTCAAACACTTGGCTTGGATGTGGCCCCCGGGCCGTAGTTTGCCCACCCCTGGGTTAGAGTAAAGGTGATGATTGAACAAAAGATGCATGTTCATAATTACATGGTGATCTGTTTGGATCACCAAGCTGATCATGGCTGCTGCGTCCTTGGAAGTATGGCATCGCACTACGTAAGTATAAAGCCTCCATGTTTATCATCAGTCAGGATTTCTCCATTCCTCTTACTTTGGACTTACTTTACGTGCAAAACAACACTCTGCTGGCTTTAATTTACCTGTATGCGAGGTGGGTGTGAGTGGCGTGGGTGGGGCTCCATCTTGGGCCCCCCGTGGTCGACCCGAGGCAGCAGGCACACCCCTGGCCCCGGGGTTCCTGCCATGTCTCAGCCTGTCTTCCCGGTCCCGGCGCTCTCTCTCTGCCTCTTCTGCTGCACGGTTGGCACCCTGCGTTGGGGGGGATGATATGTTATCGAAATCATGACTGCATGTTACATACACTGTATATACAGTGGTGGGACTACGTGCCCCTTCTCGATTTTTTTTTTTTTTGCATGTTTCTAACACTTTTCAGATCATCAAACAAATGTAAATATTAGTCAATGACAACAACGCACAAAGGAACAAAACTTAAAGGAGACAAAAAAACTCCTGTGTGAAAAAGTGATGGCCCCCTAAAGCTAATATGTGCTTGGGTGCAATCAAGCCTTTGTGACATTCTCCTTCAGGATTTTTCATGGTTCATTCAGAATTCATTATTGATGATCGCCAGCGAGCCTGCGTTACCACTCTAAGGTCATACATGGTAGTCAATGGTCTCCAACCCACTTTTCAGAGCATAATAGGTCCTCTTTAGGTGCTTTTGGTTTTTGCTCCCCAGTGTCTTTCTTATGGTGGACTCATGAGGCCTGCGGTTCAGTTACAAAGTCACACAATGCCATCTAGGTTTGGATTGTTGTTCTTCCTAAATAATAAAAAGTTTCATTTAAAACCTGCATTTTGTGTTCAGTTGTGTTGTCATTGGCTAATATTGCTATTTGTTGGTGATCTGAAATTGCTAAAAAAAACACAAGCAAACACAAAGCAAACCCTTTTCAGGTTTAATACTCACAAACTTGAGCATGTTCCAGTCAAACACATAGTCATAAGAGAATCCCTGTCTGTGAAAGAGGTTCCGGAACAGCTGACGTAGGTATGAGTAGTCTGGCTTGTCATCAAAGCGCAATGAACGGCAAAAATTCAGGTAGGTTGCAAATTCAGCTGTGACAGAAGAGAAGCAAAAAATCCCGTCAGAATGAGTAAAACACATTTGAAAAAGGCGTACAAGAGGTTGACTCACATGGGTATCCCTTGCATAGAACCTCAATAGGGGTGGACATTTTCTTCTCACTAATGCGTTCATACTTTTGCCTCTTGGTGGCAGCCTTGAGACCTTGCCAAGGCAGGGAGCCCAAATTAAAATACATAAGAACATAGCCCAAGGACTCAAGGTCGTCACGCCTTGACTGCTCTGTGGAAGAAAAAAAAAAAAACACAACTTTAACTTGCTATTCCCCTTCAAACAAGTCTAAGCATGTTTGCATCCTAACAGGCTTCTTCCATCTGTGCTGCTGGTGTGCGTGCGTTCATACCAATCCCCAGATGGGTGTTGATTGAGGCGTATCGTGCGGTGCCAGTCAGGTTCTTGTTCTCGCGGTAGGGGATGTGCTGGTGAGTACGGGCGTCGCGATACTTCTTAGCCAGGCCAAAGTCAATAATGTAGACCAAGTTCCCCTTTTTGCCGAGTCCCATCAGAAAGTTATCTGGCTTCACATCTCTGTGGATGAAGTTCTTGGAGTGAATGTATTCAATGCGACTGATCTGCAGTGGAGGAGAGAGGAGAAAAGGAGTCCATATTGCGTGAAATGTATCATGGTGTATTTCTGCTGTATACACAACTTTATTGCAAGAAAGGAAGAGCAGCAATGAAGGTTTGGCCCAGTTGGTCCGGAAGATCAGTTTTACCTTGTGTTTGAAACACAAATAAGAAAAAAAAAATTGAAATAGCCATTTCATCATTTCTGACAAAGGAGGTTGTTTTTGCTGATGTGCATTCATTTTGTTGCCTTCGAGTTGATCTTTTAGCAGGACATCTGACCACCAACGAAAAAACAATATTTCACAATTGACTTTTGTTTTTACGTGCTTTTACGTCTATGAGGGATATATTGCACAATAACTTCCAAGACGTGCCCAAGCAGGGCCCACAGCAAGAATGCATGGAGTTTGGGACGCATGCTTACATAACAGTGAGCAGCAATGTCTGTAGGGAAAAATCCATTTGGGGCAACTTTCTATTGTATATATTTGTAATGTGGGATTTCCAGCTCTAAATGTTCTTTCTGCTGTTGCCAAATGAATAGGGTTGACCCCTGGGGCATGCCACATGATACAGAATACTGTATTGATAACTGAAGATGTATAGTCTCACATATTGCTTCCTATAGCCAAGTAGCTTTATACCCTTTACACCCTCTGATGGCTTAAAGGGAAGCCAGTGGTCATTTCAAAAATGTATGGCGCAGAGGTGGCTCTGTCATCAGCTGTACACACACACAGAACTAGAACTTTTATATTTAGTTTGATATGTATTTTTTTTTACATTTTTGCAATTTGTGGTTTCAGCAGAATAATGTGTTTATTTTCAGTTATTTTGCCATCATTTTGTGCGTGTTAAACTTAATGTATGTTTAAAAAAGCTGATTCCTACTGTGTTCAGTGTTTACATTTCAATAAATATTTGTTTAAACTTGAGACCTGGAATATTTGTTATCATTGTCTTTTTTTTCATGTAAATTGAGGGAGCGAAAGCAGTATCGGCCACAAATATCAGCCCAAGCAAAATCGGCCAACGGCTAAGGGTGATGGAAAAAAAAACGGTATCAGCCCCCCCCCCCCCCCCCAAAAAAAAAACATATCGGTTGATCCCTGACCTGCCAGTGTAGGTCAGACTTTTCAGAAACTTGCGCTTCAGGGTCACATGACTAATTTAGTTTAGTGGTTGTTGCTTGTTGAGTGTCACCGCTTTATACCACTCAATCACGAGTAACATGTTGGATGCTAGCATACCGTTGGATACTAAAGAGGCAGCTAACGGTGCTTGTGCTATCTAGCCCTAACTCACACAGTCAAGCCCAGTCTCAACTGGCAGGACTAAAAGGATGGGACAAAGTTCCACACTGTAGCCGTGCTGGATCTCCACTTTCATATCGTGGAACGGTCACAACACTAAATTGGAGTGGTTTAAGCGGCCCGCGCCAGGAGAGAGTGAGGAGTAAAAGGAGAGAGGGTAGAGAAGTCAGCCAGGCGTCTCACCATTTGATCAGCGAGCAGGAGGACTGTCTTGAGGCTGAACTTGCGGGAGCAAAAGTTGAAGAGATCCTCCAGGCTGGGTCCCAGCAGTTCCATCACCATCACGTTGTAGTCACCTTCAGCGCCACACCACTTTATTGTTGGAATTCCAACTACAAGCATAAGAAAAGAGATGAGTTGATAGAGAACAGTAACAGGAGACAGAAATGATGTTCAATGGAGAATGCACTGAATGCCAACATCCATCATATTTGGCTAATAGCAGATAGCCATTCCTTTATTAACAAGATACCACTTGTTCCTATTCTCTCCATGTCGGGTGTTTTTTTTTTTTTTTTTTACAATCAAGCGCTACACAAAACTGTTTGCGGCTACCTCAAGTAACCCAATACTTTCTTGTATGCAACATTATGCTTTACATTGGCAGTTGGAAGCAATACTGCATACCATGTTTCTTTCTTTGGAAGAAACACACACATAACGGTTGTCGGGGCAGGGGTGTCCAAATGGAGGCCTGCAGCACATTCTACAACTAGATTTTGACAAACAACAAAACGGCACATTCGGGAAAAAATATATCAGCAGTAATTTCACAAGATTATAGTCTAAATAACCTTGTATATTTTAGTAGCATAGAGGCATAAAGTTGAAATTTTAAACAAAACAAGCTGTGATATTATGAGAACCAAATGGAAACAAAGATTAAATGTGTAAATTTTAGAAAATCAGGTGGGGAAAAGTTATTCAGTTATTGCAATACGAGGCAAAAGAGGCATTGAAATAGTTTTACACTCAGATTCCAGTCAAAATAGAGAAAAGATTGTCCTCTAACAAGTAAAAAGGTTAGAACTTTAGGAGCATAAACATGTAATATTATGAGGAAATAATGTGACTTTGCTTTTTGGTGACTGGACTGTCATCAAGCGTCTCTCAGACCTGCTGCTCATCACCAAGGCTAATGAAAGGTACTTTAGGTACATTTTACATCTTAAATTTGAGCTCTCTGTGTTTTTTGCAGTGATGAATCAACAACCTGGAATGAGATAAAGTGGATATATCACCTCCGCCTTGCATCATCTTGTAGATCTTGCTCTCGATGTGGAGCTGGGGGTGCTTGGTCTTCACACATTCCAACTTAATAGCGACCTCTTCCCCCACAGAAATATCCGTACCTGGAAACAGACAAATATCGGCATGCATGGTGAATCGAAATACTTGTGCACAACGAGGCAGGAGGAGCAACACATTTTTGTGGAATTGACCTGAAAAACGGTTTACACACCACAGACTTTTATAACTAGCTAAAAAAGATCATAATTACTGGCAGCAGGACAGAACAAAAGGATTCCTTCTGTGGATGAACTGTTGATTTTATTGGCCAATTGCTCAGGGTGTGACGGTACATGTATTCTTTTCAGTGCACAACATTTCCCACACCAGGCTGGGATTTTTTGGCCGGTGGCTCGATTCAAAAATATGATTTTAAAATCAAAGCTAAAAAAAGAAGCAGCAGCAGTAAGTTTACAAAAATAAAAATCAAAGTATTTGGATGAAATAGTTGGAATCTAACAACAAAATGTCATCATTTTACAAGAATAACGTCTTTTAGTGGCATAAAGTAGCCTAGCATCAAGTTGAAATATTAAAGAAAAAAGGCATTTTACAATAATGCACTTGTAATTTGAGGAAAAAATCATATATATAAATAAAATATTATGAGAAAGAAAAAACTTGTACTTGTGGGGGAAAATAAAACAAGTAACAACAGATGGTAGCTTACAAAGCTACGGCTGCCCTGGGGTAGTACGGAAACATGGCTGCCAATTTATGCCAACGGCCTCTCCGACCAGCATCAAACGTTCATTCCTATCCGTAGAGCAGTGTGGGGATCCACTGGAGGCAAGGCGGGTGACATGTCTTGCCCACAGACACCACGGCAGTGACTGGGTGGATGTGACGGGGTATCGAAGCGCCAACCTTCTGCTTTCTGGACGACCTGCTCTACCTTCTGAGCCACTGCCGCCCTCATAAAGTCATGCTATTACAACATTTACACAAATTATTTCATAAGCTGAAAGGTTTATAAATAAATGGGCACATTTGTGAATTGATTGTGTTGACATTAGCCTAGCGCCCAGCTACTAGACACAAGTAGTGCAGACCCTATGAAGGCTTAGATAGCGAGTCGCCAATCCAAACCTGACATCTGCAGTCACCATTGTCACGCAAACCTGCAATAGGTTCATCACTAGCCACGTTTACGTGAGGAGTTTTTCTCTTTCCGAAAGCAATGGTATACATATTCCAATCGCGTGTCTACATGCGCCACTATAATCAAGTACAAGATACCTCAATCGGATTGGGGAAAGGAATATTCCACCCCTGTGAATCCGATTATATATTCATTCGGATTGGCACTTTTCTTTCGGAATGAGGTGTATACAAAGCTTACATTCTTTCCGTTTGCGCAAATAAACCTAATGCAATTGGAATATTTGGGTCCATGTATAAGTGGTTACTGCTAACTGCCATGTCATCATTCCCACCCATCGAATGATCGAGAGGACGACCTTTTCCCCCCCAATAAAATAACTTCCCCTTTTGTTTCTCATCATAGTATAACCTACAAAATAAGTCATAAAATTGCAACTTTTGACTTTTTTCTCTAATATTTTGACTTTATTCTTGTAAAATTAAAGCTTTTTACCATTTCTGCTTTCTTTTCTCCAAAATTATTTCAACTGTTCTTGGAAATTTTCTTTTTCTAGTAACGTAGTATTTTCCACAACCTAATTTTCCTAAAAGTACAACGTTCTTCATTGTTTTGTTATTCATAATATTATGAAAGCATCTTAACTATTTCAATGTTATGCTGCCGAACATTTTTTACCGGTGTCAAGCGCAAGCAACAAGGTTTTTGCCAGAATTTCTTTGTGGTCAAAATAACTTTAGAAGTTAGTGCGGATTTTTATTACATTTTCAGGAATTGTCAGAAATGGGAGATGAAGGAACTGCTTTATTTTGGGGGTGGATCCAAGATATTTTTAAAGGATTCTTTAATTTTTGCAACATTTTTGCCATAAAAATTTGCCAAAAAAGAAGTGTACAACAGGTTCTACAAAATATCAAAGACCGATCCAAAAAATTGTAGGGTTATTATTTTTGGTGTGAATCACAATATGGGGGTGAACTATGGCGCTTCGCGAGGGTTTCTAGATTTCTCATAATATTACTGTTAATATTATTGTTGTAAAATCAGGAGCTTTTCCCAGCAGATTACAACTTTATTTAGATTTTTATAAAATTGCTGCTTATTTTTTCATTTAAAAAAAAAATCTTAAATGATATTTTTTGAATGCTTCAAAGTGGCAGAACATGTATTATGGAAGGTCTCAGTGAAACAAATATAGCAAACGTTTCCATCGCATTAGAGACGGGTGTCACATAGAGACCGGTTTACAACAGCTTCAACATGTCATCGACGCATCCTTGGAAACACAAAAGCAACAAACCCAGATGGTATCACTTCCAGCAGCAACACCAGCGAGAAAGACGAGCCTGTGGCCTTGTCGGCGGGGACGGGCTACAGTGGGGGGGTTGTATTGTGTAAGGACGACTGAGAACGTCAAGCTAGCAGCAACCAACAACTTCAACTTTTACCTGAACGCAACACATGAATCTACTTAATTGCCCTTTATTTGTGGATTTAAGGAAATAGGATTTTGTCAAATAATCTCATGAAACAAGCTAGCCTTAGCTAGCTTTATCATATTTCCTGAAATAAATATACGCCGCTAGTACATGCTAAAATGATACATACATATACAAAAATGCCATTTTTTACAATTACTTGAAACTCACCTAAATAGATGTCGCCGAACGAACCACTTCCGATTTTTCTGCCGAGTCTGTATCGGTTCCCCACTCTTAGCTCCATTCTGCTGCTGGCTAATATTATAACAAGTTAATCCTTAATTTCTTTCCAACGTTTACTGAAATATCGTCCTTTTCTTTGTCTCGGCACCTTCCTGAAGTGGTTGACAACCCCTAAAAGATTCTCAATTCTTCTCTCCCCGGAATCTGATTCTTCTGTACAATCCAAAATTCACCATCCCCTTTTTCTTTGTCCAAAAATCGGATATCGATGATTTTGGTATCAATCGATAGTATAAAAAACGTAGTTTATGTTCTGTGATTTAGGGGGGTCATTTTAAGGCCAAATTCAGAGGATTGAGACGGATTTAAACCCGAACCAGTACTCTTTCAACTCCCCTTTAGCGTAAGGCTATTTTTCTTCCCCTTCGTCATGAAAGCTGGTTGTCACCTACGTCACTTCCCCTAGCAACCGCGGGCAGATAAGGAAATTGGTTGAATATGTAGGCGTGCCGGACCAAGTGTTTTTATGAATATTTTGGAATATAACTCGGGTGGTCGTGTAAGAAGAGTGAATCGTATTTAATCAGCCATTCGAACACATATTTAAGTTGATGAAGACAACGACAAAAGTGTGTCTTTTGTTAAATCTCCGTGGTGTTTAAACCCTCTGATATTGATGTATTTTAAGTTTGTTGTTTTTGTTTAAATACATTTAGCAGTCTTACAATGATAATATATGTACAATAAATAAAAGTACACGACTACGCCCAGGTCAGCCCAAATGTGTAGCCCAGCCTCCGGTTGCTATTTTCTCATTGGCTGACTGTGCGCCAGCTGCTGAGGATTTTTTCTCATTGGTTGTTAAACAGGCCAATCAGAATAAGGGAAAGGGCCGCTCACATGGCCAAGCTGTCGTTGTACATATTGGCTAACCGGCTGGCACGTGTACTCCAATGTTCTGCATGTTGTGTGCATTCCGCGGTCACACCCTGTCGGATTAAAGGTTTAACACAACCTGATGAGTGCTCATGTAGGAATAATTCACTTCATAAATACATATATTAATGTTCAAATCAAAGTTATATGCATTTTGATTTGGACTAAATGGACTTCTTGCAAATATTCTGCTTTTTGCAGGTACTGTCTGCTGGTGGATGGTCCAATCACAGGAAGGCATTGGGGTCCAGTGAGGACCCCTGACCAAGCATTACATCACACATGTCTGATATTACATGAAGTTGTGGCAGAGTTCTAGTGGTGGGTGAAACGTGGTTCCAGTCATTCATTGGTTCCAGAAGCGCCAAATCTAATACGTTTTTCCCATAACAAATCACGTCAATCCAGTTGAACCATGCCAGAAAGCCCAAAATGCTAATAGAAATTACAATTTTATTGTTTATTAGTTAGTTGTTTGTTTTACAATTATAGTTTTGTATGCAGAAAACAATTGGAAATGCATAAAAATGATGATTCCTTGTTGATGCGACTGTTTCCAAAGACACCGTGTGTCACGGAGAGACCACACACGGACACCACCTTCAAATTCAATCGTGGTTCGCACCTCAATAACCCAAAAATGGAGCCAAGTGCTATAGGATCTTGATAAAGAAGGCGAGAAACACTATGGAATTCTAGAAATAACTAATGGCAAAACAAAACAGGAAGATGGTGCCCCTGTGGCATCTCGCTGGCACTTTGTGTCTTTGGGAGCAAGTCCTTTCATTCATCATTCATTCATTTTCTACCGCTTTTTCCTCACGGGTGCTGGAGCCTATCCCAGCTGTCTTCGGACGAGAGGCAGGGACACCCTGGACTGGTGGCCAGCCAATCACAGGGCACATATAGACAAACAACCATTCACACTCACATTCATACCTATGGACAATTTGGAGTGGCCAATTAACCTAGCATGTTTTTGGAATGTGGGAGGAAACCGGAGTACCCGGAGAAAACCCACGCATGCACGGGGAGAACATGCAAACTCCACACAGAGATGGCTGAGGGTGGAATTGAACCCTGGTCTCCTAGCTGTGAGGCCTGCGCGCTAACCACTCGACCGCCGTGCCGCCTTTCATTCATCATTTCTATGCAATTTGAATTGTTTTATGCAGGTAAATCTATAAACACGTGTTGTGTGTTTTCATTTTTGAGTCAACCACTGATTACATGACAGATGGGTCTGTTTTCAGTTGCCACTTTGCTAGCAAGCTATGCTAACAAGGAAGTTTCTAATAGAAAAATATACAAATACATTAAGAACACAGTTAGACTCATGCAACATATTAACAACAATATGTAGTATTGTACGCTAACCGTTGAGTAAATCTTTCCACAGTGGCGCATGACAGGTATAAAGGCACAAGGAAAATACTCTTATGTAAACCTAGCCGACCTCGTAAAGCCTGTTTGTGCCCAGTATCTGTTGATTCAAGGTAATTGACTGATACCGGAACACAGCCCTGTCATCTGAGCAGACATTTCACCCCTCCTATATATTGGCCCTTTGAAAGCCAATGGGACATGAACCTATTAAAAGCGCCGGACCCCAGTACAGCGGGGCAGCGGGGTTGTGTTGTCACGTTTGTATCAATATACACATGCTATACGCCCACTTGAAAGAGTGAGCAGAGTGCCGACGTGAAGACCACCAAAAGCTATTTTAGACAAACATAGCCACAAAGGGGGCGGCACGGTGGTCGAGTGGTTAGCTTGCAGACCTCACAGCTAGGAGACAAGGGTTCAATCCCACCCTCTGCTATCTCTGTGTGGAGTTTGCATGTTCTCCGGGTAGTCCGGTTTCCTCCCACATTCCAAAAACATGCTAGGTTAATTAATTAATTAATCTGTAACTGTTACATTTGTTCACTTGCTGCTTTTCTAATATTATTTTTAATTTTTAATTTTTAATTTTTAATTTTTAATTTTTAATTTTTAATTTTTAATTTTTAATTTTTAATTTTTAATTTTTAATTTTTAATTTTTAATTTTTTGTCATGTACCGAAGTAGGAGGTGATATGGCCATCCAATGACATAATGGGTATGTAGTATTTGAAGTATTTGTGATTTTAGAAATAAGGAGTTAGTATGTTCTCTGTAGGCGGCATTATGAATTATCCTTACTGACCTTTTTTGCAGTACGTTTACATCAAGTGAAGATTGCTTTTATAGTTATTAGCCCATATTTCCACACAATAAGTAAGATATGGTAGAACCAGAGAGCAATAAAGAGTGTGGAGTGATTTCTGATTGAGAACATATTTTGCTGTGTTCAATATTGAAATATTTCTGGTCACCATGCTGCAGTAAAGTGGAAAATATTCCATTCCGAACAGGGTAAAATAGTATTAAAATAATTCAAATTCATTCATTTTCTACGGCTTATCCTCACGAGGGTCGCTGGAAGTATTAAAATAATTTCACACAAAAAAAAAACAACAATGTCGGCCCACGTGAAATGATAGGCGAGGTTAGCTCTGCCAACAAGGTGTCCCTTATGTATTTTTCAGAGAGTTGGCAACACTAGACGTGACAATTAATATGTGATCCACTTAATCTTAACTTCATTCACCCTAATTTCCCTGAGGGTACATACCCAAGGGATCCATACTGTTTGATGGATGTAATGTAATGTAATGTAATGTAATGTAATGTAATGTAATCTGACTGAGTCTTTGGGACCGCTCGTGTCCTCATTGAAGGTAAAAAATAAGCTTAAATGTTCATTTATCTCTTCCATTCATCAACCTAAAACATGCTAACCGTGGTTCCACGATATGCTACATTATTCGGGCTAAATTTATGATGTGAAAATGATTTTTGCGGACCACAAATGTGCTTTGAATTGAAGCAAGAAGGTAGTGTATATTCATTGAAAGAGTTACATTTATTGAGTGGCTTTACGTCATGTCAGGCAATCGACTCCAAAATGTTTCCTATAGGGATTCCCTGAGTTCCAGTGGAGTACGATGCCGTGCAGGACATGCAGTATTTTAGCACTTTTTAGCACATTGAAAGTGCTCCTGACATGGCTTCTTCTGGCTTCAAAGCACCTAGATGTACTTGATGTACAGGCTGGAGTCATAACATCTTTACACCACATGAGGGCAGTATTGGCTACTGGATATAAGCTATATGCAATATTAACAACTCCAATAGTGTTCTTCTATTGGATAGTGGCTACCATGTGAACATCTAACTATTCTAAAAGCTTCAGTCATGAACTTGGTAATGGCTATACCTAATGTGCTGCACTCCAGGAGTCATCTATGCACCGTCTGATGATAAATCATAACATTCTCATTCACCACCTAATTAGTAAAGGGCAAATTAGCTGACAGTGTTATACATATTATTGTATCATCATAAATAATTGACTCAATAGTTCCACATTTTCCTTAGGCTTACATTGGATTACCATGAGTTAGCAATCTCCACTACATTTCCAAGTTATTAATAATAATTATAATTGATTTTGGTGAACAGTTTTGCTCTGATCCACCAATCACAACTGGCGGCGTGCCAGTTGGCCCTGAGAGAAAAATTAGAAATCTGCCAACTAATAGCGCGTATGTGACATGGGCCAGCACTCCTGCTTCTGAAGGCCCTGGGCTGATTATACACACACACACACACTGCTAGAAAAAAATTAAGCTAGGAAAGACAGTATGAAATAAACATAGCCGAGTGTTGGGAATATGTTAACATCAAATAATAGAAGAAATACTAAGTTTAAGTTTGAAATGTAGGTCAGCACCTCTGGTAGTGGTTAGGCCAGCAGAGAAGGCCATGCTGGCCTTGACTGTCCAGCACGGTCTAAAAAAGGGGTCTCAAACTCAATTTACCTGGGGGCCACTGGAGCTAGGGTCTGGGCAAGGCTGGGCTGCATCAGGTTTTCAAAAAAAAAACGCAGTTATTAAAAACATAAAAATGAATAAACTTTGCTTTGGTTCCGATTTTCTACAAGAAAAGCTCTGATAAAACATTCCACTGTTCTCAAATATAACTGTTCCTTGAAGAAAGTAAATGAAAGTGAATGTAGTGCTGTATTCTACATTGGCCACTAGATGTCAGCGTTGAGTGAGGTGAGGTTTAAATGATGTCACAGCAGGCACAGCAATACCAACATTCATTAATTTATTTTATACCGCTTATCCTCACGAGGGTCGCGGGGGTGCTGGAGCCTATCCCAGCTGTCTTGGGGTGAGAGGCAGGGTAGACACTGGACTGATGGCCAGCCAATCACAGGGCACATATAGACAAACAACCATTCACACTCACATTCATACCTATGGACAATTTGGAGTCAGAAATATGATCTCAGGGAAGAAGTACATTTGAAACACTTCTATGCTAGGACTACGTTAAAAAGCCATAGCATTTCAGTATGTGGAATCAAACTATGGAATGGATTGAGTAAGGACCTCAAACAATGCACAACGATGAGCCAATTCAAGAAACAATACAAGCAGTTGATGTTTGCTAAATACAAGGATGAAGAGTCTTGAACCAGTCATGATGTGCTATATATATCACTATATTGACACTTACTATGGTAACCATTATGTCATTGGATGCTCATATCACCTCCTACTTCGGTACAAGGTGCATTAATTAAAAAAAAAAAAACTCAAACTGTATTATGGAAAGCAGGAAGTGAACAAATGCAACAGTTACTGATTGTAAAAGTACCAGATGGAGGGGTAGGATTTAATAAGCTTTGCTTCTTCCTACAGTTACTATGGTAACCATTATGTCATTGGGTGGTCATATCACCTTGTACTTCGGCACAAGGTGCATTATTAAAAAAAAACCTTAAACTACATTATGGAAAGCAGGAAGTGAACAAATGTAAAAGTTACTGATTGTAAAAGTACGTAAAAAGTAAAAAAAAAAAAGTAACATGGAGGGGTAGGATTTAATAAGCTTTGCTTCTTCCTACAGTTACTATGGTAACCATTGGATGGTCATATCACCTTGTACTTCGGTACGAGGTACATTATTAAAAAAAACAAAAAAACCCTTAAACTGTATTATGGAAAGCAGGAAGTGGACAAATGTAAAAGTTACTGATTGTAAAAGTACGTAAAAAGTAAAAAAAAAAGTAAGATGGAGGGGTAGGATTTAATAAGCTTTGCTTCTTCCTACTCCTTTTGGACATGTGGAACTGTGAACTGATTATGGGATGCACTCAATTGTAATCTGATGCATGTTCAAATGAAATAAAACCATTACCATTACCATTACCATTACCATTACCATTACCAAAAACCGTATTAGAAGATCATAAACAGGTTGCCAATGCCACAACGGCGAAATGTTTTTATTTATCAATACTGAATGCTACTTTGTGGAAATTCATTGTTTCATTGTTTGCCCCCCATCTTGTTGACCTCATTAAAATGACAGAAACAAGAAGACAGAGCATGTGGTACATTTGCTTAGATATACAGTATACTGTAGATACTGCATCCAGTATGTACTAGTATATTTATCAGCAACCTGCTGGTACTGGCAGCCACGCACGGCCATGGCAATCCCAACGCCTCAGGGTCATGTCTTCTTCCATGCATCGCCCCCAAATATGCGCATTTATCACTCTTGTCTTGCATGGTTGAAAGAGCCAGTCATCCTATTCCCGCGTGGCTCGTGGGCACTCAGGAAATACAGCTATCAAGGCACTGGCTGTGTGCATCTATATGAGAGGGCCACGAGCGCTATCAATGTTTCATTCAGCGCTGTTCCAGACATGCCAGCTTTGTCTATTCATTAGCATACGCCGATGGGAGGCCTGCTCTAAATAATCAGCCTATACGGGGACAGCGGCGCACTGAAACATTAATATTTCATCGCATATTGTGTACCTTGGTATAGAGAAACATAAATAGTCTGGGTTCATGATGCTTTATTAGGTATTAAAGAATGAATACGACAGCCACCCTGCCTCATGTTGTCAACAATCAGGGCGCTGTGTGATATTGTAAAAAAACACCCTCCCAAGACAAAACAATGGAACAGCTGGGGGGGGTGTGTGTGTGTGTGGTTGGTCCTTTCATTCATGGACGCCGGCCGTGTTTGGAAAGTTTTTATCATGTGAAGAACCTTATTCACCTTCTTCTGATACATATTTCTCGTCATTATTCGGATTCCGTCATTTCTTCACAAAATGCAGCATACTCGTGACACTTGTGAGGATAAGTGGCGTGGATGGATGGATGGATTTTAAATATATTAAAAGATGTGTTATACGTATAATATTTATATTTGCTTGATGACCTGAAACACAAACATAGGACATCAGGAAGGAGGAAACAGTATGTCTCAGCACTGTAATAGAAAATAATGTGGACCTGTGTGTGTGTACCTGTACCTGTGTGTGTGTACCTGTACCTGTGTGTGTGTACCTGTACCTGTGTGTACACCTTGTGTGTGTACCTGTACCTGTGTGTGTGTACCTGTACCTGTGTGTGCACCTTGTGTGTGTACGTGTACCTGTGTGTGTGTGTGTATCTGTACGTGTGTACCTGTACCTGTGTGTGTGTATATCTGTACGTGTGTGTGTACCTGTGTGTGTGTCCCTGCACCTATTAGTGTACCAGTGTGTGTGTACCTGTACCTGTGTGTGTGTACCTGCACCTATGTGTGTACCTGTACCTGTGTGTGTGTACCTGTACCTATGTGTGTGTACCTGCACCTATGTGTGTACCTGTGTGTGTGTACCTGTATGTGTGTGTACCTGCACCTATATGTGTACCTGTACCTGTGTGTGTATCTGTACATGTGTGTGTACCTGTACCTGTGTGTGTGTATATCTGTACATGTGTGTGTACCTGTGTGTGTGTGTATATCTGTGCGTGTGTGTGTACCTGTACCTGTGTGTGTGTATACTATCTGTACGTGTGTGTGTACCTGTACCTGTGTGTGTGTATGTGTGTACGTGTGTGTGTACCTGTGTGTGTGTCCCTGCACCTATTAGTGTACCTGTGTGTGTGTACCTGCACCTATATGTGTACCTGTGTGTGTGTACCTGCACATATGTGTGTACCTGTACCTGTGTGTGTACCTGTACATGTGTGTGAACCTGTACTATGTATGTACCTGTGTGTGTGTGTACGTGTACCATGTGTGTGCCTGTACGTGCATGTACCTGTACCTGTGTGTGTACCTGTACCTGTGTGTGTACCTGCACGTGTGTGTACCTGTACCTGTGTGTGTACCTGCACGTGTGTGTACCTGTGCCTGTGTGTACCTGTACCCATGTGTGTGTACCTGTACCTGTGTGTGTGTACATGTACCATATGTGTACCTGTACCTGTGCCAGTGTGTGTGTACCTGTACCTGTGTATGTACCTGTACATGTGTGTACCTGTGCCTGTGTGTGTGTACCTGTGCCTGTGTATGTACCTGTACATGTGTGTACCTGTGCCTGTGTGTGTGTACCTGTGCCTGTGTATGTACCTGTACATCTGTGTACCTGTGCCTGTGTATGTACCTGTACATCTGTGTACCTGTGCCTGTGTGTGTGTTTCTCGACAGGACCTCTCTTTGATGGCAGGTGTCAGGGTGACAATTACTGTCCACCCATTCCTTGACCCCAGACACCTAAAAAGGAGGACAGAAGAAATAGAGCCTTTCTCCTGTGCCAGGGTTACATGAAACATTAATACACACACAATATTCAAAATACTATTATCAAAACTCAAGATTTTCTTTTAAAAATAATCTGGCGCTTAAAGGGTCTATTCAGATGTAGAGTTTTCTACATTTTAATTATGAAAAAATGACATTTACCTTAAACGACGTGATGTCTGTGAACACAATCCCTCATTGTTCATAATAACGATTTAAAGTGGGATTCGAATGTTCTTCTACTATCCAAGAGACGAGTATTACACTCATGGATGTTTAGCTTGATTGGCATAGTCGCTTCATTTGGAGCTCTTAATACATAATGATATATATCAGCAATTATCTTTCTATTCGTTAAATACGGTAAAAATATGCATGTGTCAGACATAGTTGTTAATGGTGATTAATCATGATTAATTTGTCAAAACTCTGTGATTAATCTGATTAAAAATTGTAATCATTTGACAGCCCTAATATATATATATAATAGATACTGTGGTTATGCCTCTGGGGGGAAAACGAATAATGACGACGAAAATGCAGCAATGATTAAAAGTTGCTTCTATGTAAGAACAACATTAAGACGAATGAGCCGGATGAGAGGAGATATGGATAGAGGGAGAAATAAATGGAAGGACTGATGGAGAATGCGAGGAGAAAAATGAGCGTCCGTACGAAGGAAGGCATGAAGGACGTGAGACCAAGGCAGCAAGGGAAGACGGGTCGAGAGAAGGCTGAGACTGACAGCCGGCGTGTCTGGCGCTCGTTAATATTCTCAGGCTTGGCTCGCCCATCCACCTCATTTCTGTCTGCAAATATTTAGACTGGATAGCCTTGTATCTGTTTTCTTTTATGGCCGCCCGCCACACACACACACCAGAGCGCACATCAACTTATGACAAAGCATGCGGCGACACAGCAAGTTAAAAGGTCATGTCCACACATTTTTTTTTTCATGTGCTTTTATTTTGTGAGGACATCTACTTCCTGAAAATATTCCAATCCAAGAATGTCCAAACACTGAAAAGTCAAAGGATGCGGGGTCACTTGTAGTTAATCCATGCATCCGTCCTTCTTCTATGCCGCTTATCAGGCATTATGTTGGAGCCTATCCCAGCTGACTGGTTGTCAGGCCCGTTTAAGCAGTTTTTGCCACAGCTAAAATCCGTTTTGTCTTAAATTGCACCAAACTAGCTCATATAAATAGTGCCAGGTTCAAACTCCTGTGACACTTGTCAAAACACTTAATTACAGAAGAGACAGACAACAAAATTCATAATTCATTCATTCATTTTCTACCGCTTTTTCCTCACGAGGGTCGCATGGGGTGCCGGAGCCCATCCCAGGCGGGGTACACCCTGGACTGGTGGCCAGCCAATCACAGGGCACATATAGACAAACAACCATTCACACTCACATTCATACCTATGGACAATTTGGAGTCGCTAATTAACCTAGCATGTTTTTGGAATGTGGGAGGAAACCGGAGTACCCGGAGAAAACCCACGCATGCATGGGGAGAACATGCAAACTCCACACAGAGATAGCCGAGGGTGGAATTGAACCCTGGTCTCCTAGCTGTGAGGTCTGCGTGCTAACCACTCGACCACCATGCCGCCCAAAATTCACAATTATTATTCAAAAATATTATTCCTGCTTCAAAACACTCAAGACTATTGTCTATTGTCCAAGCAAACGGATATTCATTCATTAATTTTATACCGTTTTTCCTCACGAGGGTCGCGGGGGGTGCTGGAGCCTATCCCAGCTGTCTTCAGGCGAGAGGCGGGGTACACCCTGGACTGGTCGCCAGCCAATCACAGGGCACATATAGACAAACAACCATTCACACTCACATTCATACCTATGGACAATTGTATCAATTATACGTGGGGCAAATATTTTTTATTGACTTTAAAAAAGTGTTTACTGTGTGTACTAATAAAGCCATTTTCTGTGGGAGGGGTTCCCTCCTGCCCTCCTGTGCTTGTATACTTCATTAATTAAAATAATCCCTTTTCTCCTCGACTGCCCATCCTCCCCGTTGTCCCCTTTTCTAATTAAATGTTAAAAAACACTCGCCCGTGTGTATTTGTCTGTGTGACGTGCATAAAAGCAGGAGGAGGGGGGCCTGCCATGTACAATTTCATTAAGGCAGATGCTTGGGTCTTGTCGCCAAGGCCACCAACCTGAATTTAATCCGAGAATAATTAGCTGAACTTGAAAACGCCAGCAGTGATGAAGAAGATGCGTTCGTGATCACTGCTTCTCCCGGAGTTTCTGGCCCCCGGTCACCAGCCAATGTGCAATCGGTGGCGAGCTTTGATTTCGGTTATGTTGCTACAAGCTTATGTTGATGAGGGACAGCAAGGCAGAGAGGCGTTTGTACAAGATAAACGTATGAAAAACCGAACAAGGCAAACTTTGACTTAACAAGCAAAAACCGATGTTGACCAGAATATTTGTAACACAAAGTCATGTCCTAAGAAACTTTTGTTTTCAGCAACTGAACACAGAATAATTTTAGAGATGGATGGATGGATGGATGGATGGATGGATGGATGGATGGATGGATGGATGGATGGATGGATGGATGGGTGGATGGATGGATGGATGGATGGATAGATGGATGGGTGGATGGATGGGTGGTTTGGATGGATGGATGGATGGATGGATGGATGGATGGATGGGTGGATGGATGGATGGATGTATGGATGGATGGGTGGGTGGATGGTTTGGATGGATGGATGGATGCATGGGTGGATGGTTGGTTGGATGGGTGGATGGTTTGGATGGATGGATGGGTGGATGGTTTGGATGGATGGATGGATGGGTGGATGGTTGGTTGGATGGATGGATGGTTTGGATGGGTGGATGGATGATTTGGAAGGATGGCTGGTTGGATGGATGGGCGGATGGTTGGTTGGATGGGTGGATGGTTTGGATGGATGGCTGGTTGGATGTATGGATTAATGGATGGATGGATGGGTGGGTGGGTGGATGGTTGGTTAGATGGGTTGTTGGTTTGGATGGATGGATTAATGGATGGATGGATGGATGGATGGGTGGATGGTTGGGTGGATGGATGGATGGAAGGGTGGATGGGTGGATGGTTGGTTGGATGGGTGGATGGTTTGGATGGATGGCTGGTTGGATGTATGGATTAATGGATGGATGGATGGGTGGGTGGGTGGATGGTTGGTTAGAGGGGTTGTTGGTTTGGATGGATTGATGGATGGATGATGGATGGATGGATGGGTGGATGGTTGGTTGGGTGGATGGATGTATGGGAGGTGATTGATTGATCGATTGATTGATTGATTGATTGATTGATTTGTTGGTTGGTTGATTGGTTGGTTGATTGATTGATTTTGAGTGCCAAGCTAGACGATACCCCAGCTCACCAGAAGGTGATCAGACTTTTCCAACAAAGTATTAAACCTTTTCTTGGGGAAGGAAAGGCTGCATGTACGTACATAAAAGGTAAGAACACAAAATGTATTGTAGTTCATAGAAAAAAAAAACACGGTTCCAAGGAGTATGTGAAAATATTTTATACCCAAAGTAAAGAAATTGCATTCTGATGCTCCATTGTAAAAAATACTTGTACAGTTACTATTTCTACATATTGTACTGCGTTGGTTCCAATAATATGTTCTTAGTCCAATTTGTTCTACTTTGCTCCAAATAGCAATGCCCTTGGACATTTGGAGTGAATGCTGAAAAGGCCAAATGTCAAAAAAACAAAGTGAATTGCAGCTTAATAAATCACAGCACATCATCTAATCCCAAATGACATGTAAATATGCAAATGGTCCTACGCTGTTCACTGCAACTTCTGGAAAGGCTTTGCCACCCTCAGGTGTCACATGACACAGGTCGTAGAAGGTAACCGGTTTCATCTCCAGCTCTTCCTGGTGCCTACACTGTCAAAAGAACCCCAAGCAAATCCTGAACCAGCATATGTTCCCTCATCTGTCTTGCCATTAATCATTGCACCCTCTGTTCCGTTCAGCGTGTTTCTCCACTCGCCTCAAGTGATGCTGACTTCTGCTTGTCTTTCTTGTGTCCCACACCCAACAAGCATCCACAATGTATGCAGACGATGCATACATTGTCGGCTTCCACGCTTGGGTGTCTTTTACACGGAGACGCTGCAAAGTAGCCACATTATAGAGTCTTGAAGCAGTCATGATGTGCTATATATATATAACTATATTGACACTTACTATGGTACCCATTATGTCATTGGATGCTCATATCACCTTGTACTTCAGATTTTCTTTATCCTTGATTTGTTTATTTATTTTTCATCTTATTTTGTGCAGAAAAATAAAAAATAAGATATTTGAGAACAGTGGAATGTTTTATCAGAGCTTTTATTGTAGAAAATCGGAACCAAAGCACTGAAAAAGTTTGTATATTTTTCTGTTTTTAATAAATGTGTTATTTTTTTTTGAGAAAACTTGATGCGGCCCAGCCTTGCCCAGACACTAGCTCCAGTGGCCCCCAGGTAAATTGAGTTTGAGACCCCTGATTTACTCTCTGACAGATTGGTGCCGCTAGAACTTCCACTGTACTGTTAGACATTACATTAGATCAAATTTAAATCAAACTTTATTGATCCCCTGGGCATGTACCCTCAGGGAAATTAATGACCCCACAGCTATTAAATACAATTGAACTATATACTGTATATATGTATATACTATATACTTCTGCCCATCATCCACACTCAAACACACATCTTTCTCTGTGCGCTGTAAAGATATAAAAACAGATGAAAATGAAAGAGCCAGGAATGCGTGTGATGGGACGCACCTATTCCGCCTGTAACAGCCGCATTTCCATATTAAGCAGGTAACTATTAATGTGATTATGTTCCTGGTGTAGTGACACCGTGCCACACCACAGCTACTGGCTACTGGCTACTGGCTACTGGCTACTGGCTACTGGCTACTGGCTACTGGCTACTGGCTACTGGCTACTGGCTACTGGCTACTGGCTACTGGCTACTAGCGACTGGCCTCTAGTGACTGGCTACTAGCTACTGGCTACTAGCTACTGGCTGCTGGCTACTAGCGACTGGCTTCTAGTGACTGGCTACTAGCTACTAGCTACTAGCTACTAGCTACTAGCTACTAGCTACTAGCTACTGGCTACTAGCTACTGGCTACTAGCTACTGGCTACTGGCTACTGGCTACTAGCGACTGGCTTCTAGTGACTGGCTACTAGCTACTGGCTACTAGCTATTGGTTGTTGGCTACTAGCGACTGACTACTAGCGACTGGCTACTAGCCACAGGCCACTAGCCACTGGCCACGAGCTACTAGCCACTGTCTGTCTATAAGCCACAGGTGTCCATGTCGTAACACGGGATATTTAGTAGATACTACTAGCTACTGGCTGCTGGCTACTAGTGACTCGCTACTAGCGACTCCCTACTATCTACTACCTACTAGCTACTGGCTGCTGGCTACTAGTGACTCGCTACTAGCCCCTGGCTACTAGCTACTACCTGTAAACCTGTAACAGCTGCATTTCCATATTAACCAGGTAACTATTAATGTGATTATGTTCCTGGTGTATGTAGTGACACCGTGCCACACCACAGCTACTAGCTACTAGCTACTAACTACTGGCTACTGGCTACTGGCTACTGGCTACTACCGACTGGCTACTAGCTACTGGCTACTGGCTACTGGCTACTGGCTACTGGCTACTGGCTACTGGCTACTGGCTACTGGCTACTGGCTACTGGCTACTGGCTACTAACTACTGGCTACTGGCTGCTGGCTACTAGCGACCGGCTACTAGCTACTGGCTACTAGCTATTGGCTGCTGGCTACTAGTGACTGGCTACTAGCCAGTGGCTACTATATATATATATATATATATATATATATATATATATATATATATATATGTGTGTGTGTGTGTGTGTGTGTCTGTATTCAAAAGGCAAAGTGTAATGATTGCACATGTCCCATGTCCCAAATGTATACATTGTCACTGTCCATCTTCCCTCTATCTTCTGCCCCCCCCCCCAGGAGTTATATAGTTTTCTGGCACCTGAAACAAAAGCCTTTTCAAGTCTGTTGGTTTTTCTCCCGGGGAGGGGCGGTCTGTCACAGAACAGACTTCTCTGCACACTGATGACGGCGTGCTGAGGGTGTCTGGCATCATCCATGACGGCCAGCACTTTTTGTCCAGAGATGATCTCTTCTCTGCGAGGGGTCGCCAGGGAGTCCGCATGCACACGCTCATCCTGAGCACGCCCTGCGTCAGCGTGCCCCAGAACAATAAGGACTAATTTGAAAGAATGAATCTGTCTTCCCTCGGAGGAGTCCTATGACTCTCAGATAACTACAAAAGCATGTGATGGCGTGTGTGCGTGTACTGTATGTGTCAGAGCGCAGAACAAAGAGAAAGGTTTAGCTGCGGTAAAAAAAACACCCGGTGGCCTTTCAGGTCTTCGGTTTGGGCTGCTGAGGGGCCGCCATCTGCCAAAGATGTTATCCTTTCAATTTCCTCTTCTCCTCGGTCATCAAGCCAAACTGCTCCAGTAAACCCCGACCATGCCCCCCACTATTCCCAGCGCTGCTTTTAGCAATTCCACAGCTCCAGAAGCCAGCATAAGCGATTGCTGTACGGGTGCAGACGGCAGTAATTAATGGATTTAAACATTAAGCTCTTGTCAAACACGTCAAGGGCATGGAGTTATCCCCAGCCCACCATAAGCGATTAACTTCTCGCAAACACATTCACACACTAGTGAATTCTGTTCCTCGTCCCTGTGACATGAAGACCTATCTGTATGTTGACGTGCACACCCCAACACACAAAAGCAATTATCTCAAGCTCAGACCCACTCCAGAGTTTGCAAGCCTTAAAAAACAACACAAAACAATATGACATTTAGGGTGAAATAAATGCATTTAGTTACATTTAGTCGACAGCTGTCCTATCTGGTCTTTATGAGCTGATGATTTCTGTTAGGGATGGAATATGGATGATAGTAGAGGGAACATATTCCAGGTCAAGGAATATTGAAGGAAAGTATTCCATTCCGGGCAGCACGGTGGTGGAGTGGTTAGCGCGCAGACCTCACAGCTAGGAGACCAGGGTTCAATTCCACCCTCCGGTACTCCGGTTTCCTCCCACATTCCAAAAAACATGCTAGGTTAATTGGCGACTCCAAATTGTCCATAGGTATGAATGTGAGTGTGAATGGTTGTTTGTCTATATGTGCCCTGTGATTGGCTGGCGACCAGTCCAGGGTGTACCCCGCCTCACGCCCGAAGACAGCTGGGATAGGCTCCAGCACCCCCCGCGACCCTTGTGAGGAAAAAGCGGTAGAAAATGAATGAATGAATGAATGAGTATTCCATTCCTGACAGGCTTGTTGATATATTGGATATTCCTTGACCTGGAATATATGTTCCCTCTGCTATCAACAAGCCTTCAAAGTGTCTTCTTCAAAGCAGAGGAACATATTCCATCCCTAACAGAAATCATCAGCTCATCCTCAAAGACCAGATAGGACAGCTGTAGACTGAGGGGATGGTTCGAGAACCAAACATGTATTCTCTGAGGTAGAGGTATGACCTTAACCAAGACTGCTTTCAGTCTTTTGTTGACGAAAACCAAATCTGAGCGAATCAACAGCATCCGTTCAGAGCAGGGCTGTCCTTTCTAGTCTGGAGCATGATGCCGATGTACAGTTCTGACGTGCGCTGACAGAAGTATGCCGGAGTCATGGGACAGGAAGGGTGGTCAGCAGAAGTCATCAGTGATCCCGACTCAGCTACAGCAGGTCAATGAGGTCTGATGATGGACACTTGATCTGGCAAATAAGGCTGACCTTTGAAATTGACGATCAAACTGGAAAAACGAGCAAGGCAAATTTTGGCTAGGATGATTTGAGAAAACAAATCGGGAATTATGAGAATGGACTCTTAGAAAGAATATTGCATGCGGTATTCCGGACCATAGACATTCAGCGTTGCTTGAGAAGACCACAAGGTGGCTGACATGACTCTGTTTCAGAAGAGACCCATTCAGCAGGGATTTATTTTGTGGAATGAATTACCCCGGATAATTAAAAGGCCTAATCTTTTTTTTTTTTTTTTCCTTTCTTTCAACACAACATTTTTTTAAACCCACAGAAGCAATCCAAAATTAATTTACCGCACCACTGAGTAGTATTAATGCTTTGGCCTTCACCACCTCACCCACCCGTCCGCATCCTCATCTGTTACATGGCTGGTTTTCGGGGATATTCCGACACGGGACGCTCCTTGTCATTATTACAAACACATCCACACACAGCGGATGCCCCGACTCTCTGGGCCTGGACATGCTGTCATGTGGTCTGATGCTCTAATTGAATCTAATTGTGAACGTATCATAATTTAGTGTGTTTGGCCTTCAAAATAAAAGCTCTAACAGTATCTAGTTTTACTGTTCTTTTCCGTTCTGCCTGTTACTTTCTTAGTTTCCCTGCTTGTGTTGCCGGCTGCCACTTCTGCCCATCATCCACACTCGAACACACGTCTTTCTCTTTATTGTGCGCTGTAAAGATATATAAACAGATAAAAATGAGACACCTATTTCGCCTGTAACAGCTGCATTTCCATATTAACCACGTTACTATTATTGTAACTATTAACTTGATTATGTTCCTGGTGTAGTGACACCGTGTCACACCACAGCTACTAGCTACTGGCTACTGGCTACTAGCTACTGGCCACTGGCTACTGGCTACTGGCTACTGGCTACTGGCTACTGGCTACTGGCTACTGGCTACTAGCGAATAGCTACTAGTGACTGGTGACTGGCTACTGGTGAATAGCTACTAGCGAATGGCTACTAGCGACTGGTGACTGGCTACTGGCCACTAGCCACTAGCCACGGGCTACTAGCCACTGGCTACTGGTTACTAGCAACTGGCTACTCGCCACTGGCTACTGGCTACTAGCAAATGGCTACTAGTGACTGGTGACTGGCTACTAGGGAATGGCTACTAGCGACTGGTGACTGGCTACTAGCCACCGGCTACTGGCTACTGGCCACTAGCCACTGGCCACGGGCTACTAGCCACTGGTTACTGGCTACTAGCGACTGGCTACTATCCACTGGCTACTGGCTACTAGCGAATGGCTACTAGCGACTGGCTACTAGCAAATGGCTACTAGCGAATGGCTACTAGCAACTGGTGACTGGCTACTAGCCACCGGCTACTGGCTACTGGCTACTGGCCACGGGCTACTATCCACTGGCTACTAGCCACTGGCTACTAGCCACTGGCCACTGGCTACTGGCTACTAGCTACTGGCTACTAACTACTAGCTACGTACTGGCTAGGAACAAATGGTCACTGATTACCATTGTCACAGATCGATAGATTCATGGCACTATAGATCTGCCCATTCTCCTTTGGTACTTGGTGCCTTGGTGCTTGTGTATCACTTTCATAGACCTGCCCACCCCCCCCCCCCCATTTGAAATCCATTATTATCCATTATTGTATTCTTTTTTTCCCTCTCCCTGGTATAAATGCTAGGAAGATATAAACAGGAAGACAACAAATACACAAAATTACCAGAGACTACAGTACTGTAATGCATCAGCTTAGAAATCATCACCAGAGAAGCCAACTCTTGAGTAAAGAAATGTTTATTGATAATAATCATGGTTGGAATAAGTGGAATAATCACCGTGATAGTGATGCACCAATATCATTAGAAATATTGTTCTTAGTTTGGAGCACATTGGCGAGTACAGAGAGGAAAGAAATATACAGTCCATAAGTATTAGGGACACAAATGACATGATGATATGCCCCCTTTTGACTTTAGGGGTTCTAACTTAACAGTATCATATAATTACAGTATTAGTTGTAAGGATTGCTTTTAATATTAAGATGCTTGATGATTACTTAATGCTTTCAGTTTTACAGTAAATATATTCAAAGCCAAATAATTAGCATTTTGTATTTCAAGAAAAGCACGTTTTGTTTTTTTTGTTGATTTCAGATTTGTTGTAGTGATGCACAATGACAGAAGAATGGGGATTGTGTAGCTGTCCCAATACTTATGGACTACCTGTACATAGACACAGGACTGTAGTAAAGAAGATTGTGTGACTGACATGCAAGTCGAAAGATGGACCGCTTCAACCAAACAAAAATAGCAAAACGCTAGCAGATTGTGATGCCAAATTCCTCCTAATCTGAAAGCTTCATGGATGTAGCATTTAAAGACCGTTACTTCTGACTTTTGAAGAGGCGCGTGAATGAACTACTCTTCACTGCAGTCCTGTGTGGAAAGAAGTACGGGGAAAACTATTGGTGGAAGAACATCTGCATTTTAGACCACAAAGCACATTGAAGCCTCAAACACATGAACAACTGAATGCATAGAACAGAAAACAGAACACAAGGAAATTAATCTTTTGCTTTTCTGTTTGACTCACAATTTCCCATTCAAATCTTTGTGCTGTGCGGGATCTGCATAGGATCGGATGACTGATGTTGGTGGTTGCCACGGTAACAATATACTTAATGGAAAAAAAAATTGGCCAAAAGTTAAAAAAACACCAACATCTGGTGTCTGGATGGATGGCGAAACACACAAATAATTTGTCATGTGTATTCATAGCATGACAAGATTTATAGCGTTTCATAATGTATGCTAACCAGAGAATGCTCGCAAAACCGACGCACCCTTAAGGAGTAAATAACCTGGCATAGTCACATGACAAACCACCCCACGATGTTTCCTGTACTCATGGTATGACGTTTGAGTTGAGTCTTATGTGGATTCTCAGAGTTTCAAACATAAAAACGACAAAAACCCAGAAATGTAATGGCATGACGTGATAGCGCTGGAGTATAGATTTGTTCGTTTCATTTCCAGTCTTCTTATTTGTCAATCTGTTCCTTCTTTTTTGGGAAACGTTTCAGGCTAATTCCAGCATTATATGCCATTTCCTGATTTGCTACTACCAAAACACTACTACTACTAAATACTACATTTCCGATATAAGTATACTGTGGTCTTTGTGGTGGAGGTCAGCGAGTTACCGGGGAGGTAGGTGTGGTTTTTGCATGTGTACGTTAGTCAGGGTTCAACTGGGGTACAAACAGAGCTCAAACCAGGCTGGTTGCCTGGACGCTTGACAGGAATAGCTGCTTTAAGATTTTGCATTTGAGGAAAACACAATAAAACACATAAATGTGCGATATTGCAGATGTCTCATCGGAAGCTCAAGGATTTGTCATGTTGTGTTGTCTGCTGTAAAGATGGAAGTGTAAGGGAAGTGTCATTAAAGTCTCTTCGCAATTGAACATATGTATTAATGATGATCAAATGATTATCAATGAGGTGCAGACATCTCTCGGATTGGCCAAAATATTCTTTGCCGCTTTCACTTATGACTTAGCCAAGCGACATACTAGTAAGTAGTATGGGCGATAGGACAATTTATGGCAGTTTGTTGACATCTTTGTCCTACATTTGTGCAAAAGTGAAACAGGTGCATTTGATATTTGTGGTAAAGGGCAATGAGAGAACCGAACCAAACAAACAAACCTTTGATCCGATGCCAAAGCTTTGACTCCTTTTGCAGAACCACTGCGATAACGATACTGGCAAATCGGTTCACTACTTTTGTCGACATGTCGGTTTAAAAAAAAAAAAAACAACGGTGCACCTGGACTTGATGAGTTAGTCGACTTGGACGAGTTGTTGACAAATGCAGTAGCCTTGAGTGTTTTTTGCCTCATTGAATGCACCACCATATGGGCGCCATTAGCAGACAGTTGATTTCTTGCCATGTTTGCTGGAGCAAAGCTTCATCAATGGTTGAAATAGCATCAGGGATCTTTTGCTTTGGGGTGGTCGATATCCCGATATCATTCTCTTATATGCACGATATCTTTAATATAGCAGCATAAAACTAATTATTGGGGTGTGATACCTGATGAATAGGTGGCCAATTCCAAAGAACGAGATTAAGGTTAGTGTTCACCCATTCCAGATAATGCAGCACATTTGCATGAAGCCTTGGGGCCTTGTTCAGGAGTCTGTATCAGACCGTCTTGGTGAGGGACAACTGAGCCAAAAGGCAAAGCTATCAATTTACCAGTCGATCAATGTTCCAACCCTCACCTACGGTCATGAGCTTTGGGTTGTGATCAAAAGAACATGATCGTTTATTCAAGCGACCAAAATGAGTTACCCTATCAAGACGAGCCAGATGGCTTGGGTATTAAGTCTGGATGCCTCCTGGACGCCTCCCTGGTAAGACATGTCCAGCCGGGAGAAGGGCCCTGGGCAGACCAGGACACTCAGTCGGGACTATGTCTCACAGCAAGCCGAGAAATGCCTTGGTGAGGTGCCCAAAGACCCATAACTGGCCCTGCCTGCTGGGACTGTTGCTTCTGCAACCTGGACCCAGATCATTCATTCATTCATTCATTTTCTACCACTTTTTCCTAAAGAGGGTCGCGGGGGGTGCTGGAGCCTATCCCAGCTGTCTTTGGGCGAGAGGCGGGGTACACCCTGGACTGGTGGCCAGCCAATCACAGGGCACATATAGACAAACAACCATTCACACTCACATTCGTACCTATGGACAATTTGTCGCCAATTGTTTTTGGAATGTGGGAGGAAACCACGGGGAGAACATGCAAACTCCACACAGAGATGGCCGAGGGTGGAATTGAACCCTGGTCTCCTAGCTGTGAGGTCTGCGCGCTAACCAGTAGACCACCATGCCGCCGGACCCAGATCAGAGGAAGACAATGTATGGATAAATGAACATGATATCTTGACATTTTCCAGGTTACAGATTTTAGTACGACTTTTGTTTCTGTGGTGACGCCCAATAGGTTCCTTGGGTTCCTCTGCTTTACACTTGTATGGAGATGGTGGTTTTGCCCAAACTGTCATTGGGTAATAGCTTCCCCATGTTGTTTAAGCACCTTGGAGAGAAGGATGAAACGTGATATTGTATGATTAAGTCTAGTTTGGAGTGTCTTCTGATGGTTACATGAATCAATAATTCAATACTTGAACAAAAAGTCTTTATATCTTTTTTTAAAATCTTCTCCAAATGAGATCATTAAGAGTAACAGGATGGAAGCTTAACAGGATGGAAGACTTCAGATTGAGAAGAACAAGGCAAAGATCAGCGTAAACCTCGATCTCCGCCTTGGATTGACATCGTTAGTTGTTTTCATAGTCTTGTTCTTGTTCTTGGTTTCCGTTACGTGTTTAGTCCAGTTTTCCTCGTTTTTTTTCCCATAATCCAACTGCCAAGTGCGTTATCCCGGTTAAAGTGCTCAGTGGTGGATTCCTGCAAGGTATCTTGAGGGGTATCGCTGTGATTCTTTGAAACACAGAGTAAGCCGTTCCTTGTTCAGGGGAAGAGAAAGAAACGGATTTAGCAGAGATACCTTTAGCGTTCACAGTCGAATCCCATTGTATCTTTTTTGTGGTGACACTGTCTTGGCCGTCTGTCAAGAGGTTGTCCAAAGCATCCTGATGTTGATGATTGATTGATGATTTATTGTTACACTGTGCTCTGTACAGGAGGTGGACAAAATGCAAAACACATATAATAATCAATATAATAATCAAAGCGTGATTATCCCGTTAAAATTCTGGGATGTTCGAGTCTAAAACCCAAAGCAAACGTAAACCAGTCCTTGAACCATTTTGCGGTAGACGCATGGAAGTGGAATGACTGGAAAGTGACCCAAATAAAAGGCCAGTTAGTATCTGGCAACCAGTCCAGGGTGTACCCCGCCTCTCGCCCGAAGACAATTGGGATAGGCTCCAGCACCCCCACGACCCTCGTTAGGATAATCGGTAGAAAATGAATGAATAAGTATATTTCAGGGTATAGGGTAATAAATACAGATACTGGTATCATTAAAAAAATAGCTCAGAGAACAGATACATAAAAAAGGCAAGATTACCCGTACTGTGCTGAAGGTGGAAGGGGGGTGGGGGGGTCCGCGGCAATACATAATACCTTATCAACCACCTGAAACCCTACGATACCCGGGGATTGTTCGGTTGCTGCGCGTTCGGGCATCAGATTGCTTTAAATCGGATTTCATCATGGAAACAACGGCGCTGCATGACGAGGCCTTTTGCCATCGTTTCAGGTCAAAAATGTCATCCCCACGGTAACGGCGTTCCGAGTGCCCTGAAACAGTATTTTTGGAAAATGTTTTCTAGAATGGGAAAATCTGAAAAAACGCGAGCAAATAAAACGCTGACATGACCGATCAGTCGCTTCCACGTGA
Source organism: Doryrhamphus excisus (assembly GCF_030265055.1). NCBI lineage: Eukaryota > Metazoa > Chordata > Actinopteri > Syngnathiformes > Syngnathidae > Doryrhamphus > Doryrhamphus excisus. The sequence goes on along the minus strand of NC_080487.1, from coordinate 5,489,773 downwards.
ACAGAGGTGAGCCGTGACGACAAGCCGGCATACCACAGTAAACCTCGGATATATCGGATTCAATTGTTCCCACTGGTTTTGTCCGATATAAGTGAAATCCGTTACATGCGTATACCGGAAAATGTCCGTTTTACGCATATATCGGATTTATATCCGGTATATGTGTAAATCGAATTTTATCCGTTATAAAAAGGCACTTCCTTGACTATGTTTCCAATGTACCTGGACGCGCAGGCAACGCTGCAAACGCTGCAAATGACGTCGTATAGCGGCCTGTCACGATTCGGCGAATCGGAGCGCCACGATGCGGCCATCCGATATATGCGAGGGAAATTTAATGGAAATGCATTGGAACGGGACTGGAGAATTTGTCCGAAATAGGCGAAATCCGTTATAAAAAATCCGATATATGAAATGAATTTTTATTGGAAATGCATTACAGAAAAATCGGTTCTTTTTTATCTGTCCCTTGTGAGCGAATTTCCGATATATCCGAGGTTTACTGTACTTCCACTGTCGCACGTCGAGATGGGCCATGGAGGGCGGAACATGATGGATCTATAGTTTGGTGTGTCACGTGTGTAGACACCCACACATCGGTGTATTACAAGGTTTACACCCGGTGATCTGTTTCGTCTGGATCCGGCACAGTGCGGGTGTGACGTTTTTTTCCAACCTGCCAAGAATAAAATAAAACTAAAATCCCAGGAATGTTTCCAAACCAGCTTTTGTCGGGCGAGTACACCCCTCAGAGGACTGTTTTTTACTTCCGAGGCGCCGTGAAAAATAATTGTGCATCCGTAATCATCTTGACAGAACTGAGCAAGTTATGCTTAAATATGCCAGTGACATGTTTTCATTGATATTTGTTCTTTGAACTTAAAGATTCCGACTTAAATTTGTGGATGGGCGGTGCATGGTTCCAAGGATAAACCTTCAAAAATGAATATTCAAGGTCATAATAAACAAGAACTGAATTCAGAGTTGAAACCACCCACTATATACAGCCTTTACCGCCCCTGTCAGTCCGTACCACACCACAGCACCTTCATGGCACTGCCACTCAAGGCTTATTATGGAGGAAAAAAAAAAACTCTGTATTTCAAAAGAGCTCTTTTCATCTTATTCACGTGGGACAGTCTGCTCCTCCATCTTCTTGTTCTCATCAAATCTGAAAAAGGCCGAGCAAAGAAAATCCTGCGATGATTAAACATTTCTGTCTCTCCCACTTGGCTGCAGGATGTTCTTTCTGGATGCTAATTTCAGTACCACCTTCCACACTTTGGGGTCAGTAGAAGAAGTCCAGCATATTATCAGAAACATTTTTTTTTTTTGCTATGCCATTTTACATATCATTTACAGAGCACTGTATCTTCATGTATAAAACAACAACACCTACCTAAAAAGTTCAGAGAGGTTTTTTTTTTGAATTACATTCAGTAGCTGAATTAAAAGAAAAGAAACCAAAAGTGAATCCTGCGTGGAAATTGAACATGAAAGGCAAACATATTCTCAGTAGCTGCAGATGACAAATAGATATATATCTATATTCATATAGAAATGTTTTCTTCTTCTTAGCGGTAATACAATAAATACACATTAGTAAATGGCTACAATTGACTCTTCAACCATGCCTGACAGCATGTTATTAGTACAACGTTTAAATATAGAAGGATCCATATAAATAGAAAGGATTAATAAAACTTTTTTTCTTCACCATCTTTTTCATCTTTATACATTAAGGTCCAGAAGTATTCGGACATGACAGATTCGTTGTTATCCGCACATAAAAAAAGCGACAGCAGGGGTGTCCAGAATGGTTATTTTGAGTCATGATAACCGATAAGATTTAGTCTCTTGTTAGACTTAAACTTAAAGACTAAAATTGGACAACAGGTGAGTTATTTGGTTTTCGTGGCGGGACGGATGGTGGTCTAGCGCAACCTTTTTTGAGCCACACATTTTTTTTATATTGGAAAAATCTTGTGGTACACCACTAACTAAAAATGTTACAAAATGTCACCATGATCTATCGGAGGAACAAGGCAGGTGTTACCACACGGACCAATATTACATTGCTCTGCCAGTCTTTACACCACAGACACTCCACAGTAGCCACGTTTTTACATGACGACTTTTTCTCTTCCCAAATGACCTTTCGGGGAACAATGGTATCCATGGAAAGGAATATTCCAATCTCTTGTCTACATGCACCGTGAAAATCAAACAATAATCAATGGGGCATGCCCAGTAAAACGTAAACATCAACATCA